>NC_140990.1:36253748-36448748 GCF_052327205.1 Somniosus microcephalus | reverse complement strand
TGAAGCAATACCTCCCTATTTTTATATTCTATCCCCCAAGCAATGAAAGCCAACATTCCATTGGCCTTCTTAATCACTTGCTGCACCTGCATACTAACCTTTTGAGTTTCGTGCACCAGGACCCCCAGATCCCTTTGTACTTCAGTACTTTCCAGTTTCCTGCCATTAAGATAATAACTTGCTCTAAGATTTTTCCTGCCAAAGTGCATAACCTCACACTTTCCAGTATTGTATGCCATCTGCCAAATCTCTGCCCACTTACTTAGCCTGTCTATGTCCCCTTGCAGGTTTTTTATATCCTCCTCACTCACTACTTTCCCTCCCATCTTAGTATCATCTGCAAACTTTGATATGTTACACTCGGTCCCCTCCTCCAAATCGTTAATATAGATTGTAAAGAGTTGGGGACCCAGCACTGACCCCTGCGGAACACCACTAGTTACTGATTGCCAGTCTGAGAATGAACCATTTATCCCAACTCTCTGCCTTCTGTTAGATAGCCAATCCTCTATCCATGCCAGAATATTACCCCCAATCCCGTGATTTTTTATCTTAAGCAATAATCTTTTGTGTGGCACCTTGTCAAATGCCTTTTGGAAGTCTAAATACACTACGTCCACTGGTTCCCCTTTATCCGCACTATATGTTACTTCCTCAAAGAACTCCAGGAAATTTGTCAAACATGACTTCCCCTTCGTAAAACCATGCTGACTTTGTCCTATTAAATTATGATTATCCAAATGTCCTGTTACTGTCTCCTTAATAATGGACTCCAATATTTTACCTACCACAGATGTTAGGCTAACCGAACTATAGTTTCCAGCATTCTGTCTACTGCCCTTTTTAAATAAGGGCATTACATTAGCAGTTTTCCAGTCTGCCGGGACCATTGCTGAGTCCAGGGAGTTTTGGAAATTTAGTACCAATGCATCCACAATCCCTACCACCACTTCCCTCAAGACCCTACGATGTAAGCCATCAGGTCCAGGTGATTTATCCGCCTTGAGTCCCATTATGTCACCGAGTACCACTTCCTTAGTGATATTGATCGTGTTTATTGAGCTCAAGCTGTCCCTCGGGTCAATTAGAGAACAAGCTGTCTCTCGGGTCAATTCGAGATCAAGCTGTCTCTCGGGTCAATTAGAGATCAAGCTGTTTCTTAGGACAATTAGAGATCAAGCTGTCCCTCGGGTCAATTAGAGATCAAGCTGTCCCTCGGGTCAATTAGAGATCAAGCTGTCTCTCAGGTCAATTAGAGATCAAGCTGTCTCTCGGGTCAATTAGAGATCAAGCTGTCTCTCGGGTAAGTTAGAGATCAAGCTGTCTCTGAGGTCAATTAGAGATCACGCTGTCTCTCAGGTCAATTAGAGATCAAGCTGTCTCTCCGGTCAATTAGAGATCAAGCTGTCTCTCGGGTCAATTAGAGATCAAGCTGTCTCTCCGGTCAATTGGAGATCAAGCTGTCTCTCGGGACATTTGGAGATCAAGCTGTTCCTCCGGTCAATTAGATATCAAGCTGACTGTCGGGTCAATTTGAGATCAAGCTGTCTCTCGGGTCAATTAGAGATCAAGCTGTCTCTGAGGTCAATTAGAGATCAAGCTGTCTCTCGGCTCAATTAGAGATCAAGCTGTCTCTCGGGTCAAATAGAGATCAAGCTGTCTCTGAGGGAAATTAGAGATCAAGCTGTCTCTGAGGGAAATTAGAGATCAAGCTGTCTCTCGGGTCAAATAGAGATCAAGCTGTCCCTCCAGTCAATTAGAGATCAAACTTTCTCTCAGGTCAGTTAGAGGTCAAGATTTCTCTCGGGTCAATTAGAGATGAAACTGTCTCTCGGGTCAATTTGAGCTCAAGCTGTCCCTCGGGTCAATTAGAGATCAAGCACTCTCTGAGCTCAATTAGGGATCAAGCTGTCTCTCGGGTCAATTAGAGATCGAGCTGTCTCTCGGGTCAATTAGAGATCAAGCTGTCTCTCAGGTCAATTAGAGATCAAGCTGTATCTCGGGTCAGTTATGGATCTAGCTGTCTCTCGGGTCAATTTGAGATCAAGCTGTCCCTTCGGTCAATTAGAGATCAAGCGGTCTCTTAGGTCAATTAGAGATCAAGCTGTCTTTCGGGTCAATTCGAGATCAAGCTTCCTCTGAAGTCAATTAGAGATGAAGCTGTCTCTCAGGTCAATTAGAGATCAAGCTGTCTCTTAGGACAATTAGAGATCAAGTTGGCTCTCGGGACAATTAGAGATAAAGCTGTCTCTCTGGTCAATTAGAGAACAAGCTGTCTCTCAGGTCAATTGGAGATCAAGCTTCCTCTGAAGTCAATTAGAGATGAAGCAGTCTCTCAGGTCAATTAGAGATCAAGCTGTCTCTGAGGTAAATTAGAGATCAACTGTATCTCGGGTCAATTAGACTTCAAGCTGTTGTCCAGTCAAATAGAGATCAAGGTGTCTCTCGGGTCAATTATAGTTCAAGCTGTCTCTCCGGTCAATTCGTGATAAAGCTGTCTCTGAGGTCAATTAGAGATAAAGCTGTCTCTCCGGTCAATTAGAGACCAAGCTGTCTCTCAGGTCAATTAGAGATCAAGCTGTCTCTCGGTTCAATTAGAGATCAAACTGTCGCTCGTGTCAATTAGAGGCTATCTCTCGGGTCAATTAGAGATCAAGATGTCTCTCGGGTCAGTTAGAGGTCAAGCTGTCTCTGAGGTCAATTAGAGATCAAGCTGTCTCTCAGGTCAATTAGAGATCAAGCTGTCTCTCCAGTCAATTCGAGATCAAGCTGTCTCTCAGGTCAATTCGAGATCAAGCTGTCTCTCAATTCAATTAGAGATCAAGCTGTCTCTCAGGTCAATTAGAGATCAAGCTGTCTCTCCAGTCAATGAGAGATCAAGCTGTCTCTCAGGTCAATTAGTGATCAAACTGTCTCTCGGGTCAAGTACAGATCATGCTGTCTCTCGGGTCAATTATATATCAAGCTGTCTCTCAGGTCAATTAGAGATCAAACTGTCTCTGAGTTCAATTAGAGAACAAGCTTTCTCTCCGGTCAATTAGAGATCATGCTGTCTCTCAGTTCAGTTGGAGATCAAGCTGTCTCGGGTTAATTAGAGATCAACCTGTCTCTCCGGTCTATTAGAGATCAAGCTGTCTCTGAGGTCAATTACAATCAAGCTGTCTCTCAAGTCAATTAGAAATCAAGCTGTCTCTCGGTTCAATTAGAGATCAGGCTGTCTCTCGGGTCAGTTAGAGATCAAGCTGTCTCTGAGGTCAATTAGAGATCAAGCTGTCTCTCAGGTCAATAAGAGATCAAGCTGTCTCTCCGGTCAATTAGAGATCAAGCTGTCTCTCGGGTCAATTAGAAATCAAGCTGTCTCTCGGGTCAATTAGAGATCAAGCAGTCTCTCCAGTCAATTAGAGATCAAGCTGTCTCTCGGGTCATTTAGAGATCAAGCTGTCTCTCAGGTCAATAAGAGATCAAGCGGTCTCTCCGGTCAATTAGAGATCAAAATGTCTCTCGGGTCAATTAGAGATCAAGCTGACTCTCAGTTCATTTAGAGATCAAGCTGTATCTCGGGTCAGTTAGAGATCTAGTTGTCTCTCAGGTCAATTAGTGATCAAGATGTCTCTTAGGTCAATTAGAGATCAAGCTGTCTCATTGGTCAATTAGAGATCAAGCTGTCTCTCCGATCAATTAGAGATCAAGTTGTCTCTCGGGTCAATTAGAGATCAAGCTGTCTCTCAGGTCAATTAGAGATCAAGTTGTCTCTGAGGTAAATTAGAGGTCAAGCTGTATCTCGAGTCAATTAGAGATCAAGCTGTTCTCCAGTCAATTAGAGATCAAGCTGAATCTCGGGTCAATTATAGATCAAGCTGTCTCTCCGGTCAATTAGAGATCAAGCTGTCTCTCAGGTCAATTAGAGGTCAAGCTGTCTCACGGGTCAATTAGAGATCAAGCTATCTCTCGGGTCAATTCGAGATCAAGCTGTCTCACGGGTCAATTACAGATGAAGCTGTCTCTCAGGTCAATATGAGATCAAGCTGTCTCTCGGGTCAATTAGAGATCAAGCGGTCTCTCGGGTTAATTACAGATCAAGCTGTCTCTCGGGTCAATTAGATATCAAGCTGTCTCTCAGGTCAATTAGAGATCAAACTGTCTCTCAGGTCAATTAGAGATCGAGCTTTCTCTCCAGTCAATTAGAGATCAAGCTGTCTCTCGGGGCAATTATAGATCAAGCTGTCTCTCCGGTCAATTATAGATCAAGCTGTCTCTCAGTTCAATTAGAGATCAAGCTGTCTCTCGGGTTAATTAGAGATCAAGCTGTCTCTCCGGCCATTTAGAGATCAACCTGTCTCTCAGGTCAATTAAAGATCAAGCTGTCTCTCAGGTCAATTAGAGATCAAGCTGTCTCTTAGGTCAATTAGGGATCAAGCTGTCTCTCGGGTCAGTTAGAGATCAAGCTTTCTCTGAGGTCAATTAGAAATCAAGCAGTCTCTCAGGTCAATTAGAGATCAAGTTTTCTCTCTGGTCAATTAGAGATCAAGCTGTATCTCGGGTCAATTAGAGATCAAGCTGTTTCTGAGGGCTATTAGAGATCAAGCTCCCTCTCGGTTCAAATAGAGATCAAGATGTCACTCCAGTCAATTAGAGATCAAGCTGCTTCTCAGGTTAATTAGAGATCAAGCTGTCTCTTGTCTCAATTAGAGATCAAGCTGTCTCTGAGGTCAATTAGAGAATAAGCTGTCTCTCGGGTCAATTAGAGATCAAGCTGTCTCTCGGGTCAATTAGAGATCAAGCTGTCCCTCATGTCAGTTAGAGATCAAGCTGACTCTCAGGTCAATTAGAGATCAAGCTGCCTCTGAAGTCAATTAGAGATCAAGCTGCCTCTCGGATCAATTAGAGATCAAGCTGTCTCTGACGTCAATTAGAGATCAAGCTGCCTCCCGGGTCAATTACAGATCAAGCTGTCTCTGAGGTCAGTTGGTGATCAAGCTTTCTCTCAGGTAAATCAGAGATCAAGCTGTCTCTCCGGTCAAATAGAGATCAAGCTGTCTCCCAGGTCAATATGATCAAGCTGTCTCTCGGGCCAATTAGAGATCAAGTTGTCTCTCCGGTCAATTAGAGATCAAGCTGTCTCTCAGGTCAATTAGAGATCAAGCTTTCTCTGAGATCAATTAGAGGTCAAGCTGTCTCTCGGGTCAATTAGAGATCAAGCTGCCTCTCAGGTCGATTCGAGATCAAGCTGTCTCTCGGGTCAATTAGAGATCAAGCTGTCTCTCAGGCCAATTAGAGATCAAGCTGTATCTCGGGTCAGTTAGAGATCTAGCTGTCTCTCGGGTCAATTGGAGATCAAGCTGTCTCTCAGGTGAATTAGAGATCAAGCTTCCTCTGAAGTCAATTAGAGATCAAGCTGTCTCTGAGGTAAATTAGAGATCAAGCTGTCTCTCAGGTCAATTAGAGATCAAGCTGTCTCTGAGGTAAATTAGAGATCAAGCTGTATCTCGGGTCAATTAGACTTCAAGCTGTTCGTCAGTCAATTAGAGATCAAGGAGTCTCTCGGGTCAATTATAGTTCAAGCTGTCTCTCCAGTAAATTAGAGATCAAGCTGTCACTGAGGTCAATTAGAGATAAAGCTGTCTCTCCAGTCAATTACAGATCAAGCGGTCTCTCAGGTCAGTTAGAGATCAAGCTGTCTCTCGGGTCAATTAGAGATCAAGTTGTCTCTCGTGTCTATTAGAGATCAAGCTGTCCCTCAGGTCAATTCGAGATCAAGCTGCCTCTCGGGTCAATTAGAGATCAAGCTGTCTCTCAGGTCAAATCGAGATCAAGCTGTCTCTCAGGACAATAAGAGATCAAGCTGTCTCTCGGGTCAATTACAGATCATGCTGTCTCTCCGGTCAATTATATAGCAAGCTGTCTCTCAGGTCAATTAGAGATCAAACTGTCTCTGAGGTCAATGAGAGATCAAGCTTTCTCTCCGGGCAAATTGAGGTCAAGCTGTCTCTCGGGTCAATTAGAGATCAAGCTGTCTCTCTGGTCAATCAGAGATCAAGCTGTCTCTCAGTTCAATTAGAGATCAAGCTGTCTCTCAGGTTAATTAGACATCAAGCTGTCTCTCCGATCAATTAGAGATCAAGCTTTCTCTCAGGTCAATTAAAGATCAAGCTGTCTCTCAGGTCAATTAGAGATCAAGCTGTCTCCCGGGTCAATTAGAGATCAAGCTGTCTCTCGGGTAAGTTAGAGATCAAGCTGTCTCTGAGGTCAATTAGAGATCACGCTGTCTCTCAGGTCAATTAGAGATCAAGCTGTCTCTCCGGTCAATTAGAGATCAAGCTGTCTCTCGGGTCAATTAGAGATCAAGCTGTCTCTCAGGTCAATTGGAGATCAAGCTGTCTCTCGGGACATTTGGAGATCAAGCTGTTCCTCCGGTCAATTAGATATCAAGCTGACTGTCGGGTCAATTTGAGATCAAGCTGTCTCTCGGGTCAAATAGAGATCAAGCTGTCTCTGAGGTCAATTAGAGATCAATCTGTCTCTCGGCTCAATTAGAGATCAAGCTGTCTCTCGGGTCAAATAGAGATCAAGCTGTCTCTGAGGGAAATTAGAGATCAAGCTGTCTCTCGGGTCAAATAGAGATCAAGCTGTCCCTCCAGTCAATTAGAGATCCAACTTTCTCTCAGGTCAGTTAGAGATCAAGATTTCTCTCGGGTCAATTAGAGATGACACTGTCTCTCGGGTCAATTTGAGCTCAAGCTGTCCCTCGGGTCAATTAGAGATCAAGCTCTCTCTGAGCTCAATTAGAGATCAAGCTGTCTCTCGGGTCAATTAGAGATCGAGCTGTCTCTCGGGTCAATTAGAGATCAAGCTGTCTCTCAGGTCAGTTAGAGATCAAGCTGTCTCTCAGGTCAATTAGAGATCAAGCTGTATCTCGGGTCAGTTATAGATCTAGCTGTCTCTCGGGTCAATTAGAGATCAAGCTGTCTCTTAGGTCAATTAGAGATCAAGCTGTCTTTCGGGTCAATTCGAGATCAAGCTTCCTCTGAAGTCAATTAGAGATGAAGCTGTCTCTCAGGTCAATTAGAGATCAAGCTGTCTCTTAGGACAATTAGAGATCAAGTTGGCTCTCGGGACAATTAGAGATAAAGCTGCCTCTCTGGTCAATTAGAGATCAAGCTGTCTCTCAGGTCAATTGGAGATCAAGCTGCCTCTCGAGTCAATTAGAGATCAAGCTTCCTCTGAAGTCAATTAGAGAAGAAGCTGTCTCTCAGGTCAATTAGAGGTCAAGCTGTCTCTGAGGTAAATTAGAGATCAACTGTATCTCGGGTCAATTCGACTTCAAGCTGTTCTCCAGTCAAATAGAGATCAAGGTGTCTCTCGGGTCAATTATAGTTCAAGCTGTCCCTCCGGTCAATTAGTGATAAAGCTGTCTCTGAGGTCAATTAGAGATAAAGCTGTCTCTCCGGTCAATTAGAGATCAAGCTGTCTCTCCGGCCATTTAGAGATCAAGCTGTCTCTCAGGTCAATTAAAGATCAAGCTGTCTCTCAGGTCAATTAGAGACCAAGCTGTCTCTTAGGTCAAATAGGGATCAAGCTGTCTCTCGGGTCAGTTAGAGATCAAGCTTTCTCTGAGGTCAATTAGAGATCAAGCTGTCTCTCATGTCAGTTAGAGATCAAGCTGACTCTCAGGTCAATTAGAGATCAAGCTGTCTCTGAAGTCAATTAGAGATCAAGCTGCCTCTCGGGTCAATTAGAGATCGAGCTGTCTCTGACGTCAATTAGAGATCAAGCTGCCTCCCGGGTCAATTACAGATCAAGCTGTCTCTGAGGTCAGTTGGTGATCAAGCTTTCTCTCAGGTAAATTAGAGATCAAGCTGTCTCTCCGGTCAAATAGAGATCAAGCTGGCTCCCAGGTCAATATGATCAAGCTGTCTCTCGGGTCAATTAGAGATCGAGTTGTCTCTCTGGTCAATTAGAGATCAAGCTGTCTCTCAGGTCAATTAGAGATCAAGCTTTCTCTGAGATCAATTAGAGGTCAAGCTGTCTCTCGGGTCAATTAGAGATCAAGCTGCCTCTCAGGTCGATTCGAGATCAAGCTGTCTCTCGGGTCAATTAGAAATCAAGCTGTCTCTCAGGCCAATTAGAGATCAAGCTGTATCTCGGGTCAGTTAGAGATCTAGCTGTCTCTCGGGTCAATTGGAGATCAAGCTGCCTCTCAGGTGAATTAGAGATCAAGCTTCCTCTGAAGTCAATTGGAGATCAAGCTGTCTCTCAGGTCAATTAGAGTTCAAGCTGTCTCTGAGGTAAATTAGAGATCAAGCTGTCTCTCAGGTCAATTGAGATCAAACTGTCTCTGAGTTAAATTAGAGATCAAGCTGTATCTCGGGTCAATTAGACTTCAAGCTGTTCGTCAGTCAATTAGAGATCAAGGAGTCTCTCGGGTCAATTATAGTTCAACCTGCCTCTCCAGTAAATTAGAGATCAAGCTGTCACTGAGGTCAATTAGAGATAAAGCTGTCTCTCCGGTCAATTACAGATCAAGCGGTCTCTCAGGTCAGTTAGAGATCAAGCTGTCTCTCGGGTCAATTAGAGATCAAGCTGTCTCTCGTGTCAATTAGAGATCAAGCTGTCCCTCAGGTCAATTCGAGATCAAGCTGCCTCTCGGGTCAATTAGAGATCAAGCTGTCTCTCAGGTCAATTCGAGATCAAGCTGTCTCACAGGACAATTAGAGATCAAGCTGTCTCTCGGGTCAATTACAGATCATGCTGTCTCTCCGGTCAATTATATAGCAAGCTGTCTCTCAGGTCAATTAGAGATCAAACTGTCTCTGAGGTCAATGAGAGATCAAGCTTTCTCTCCGGGCAAATTGAGATCAAGCTGTCTCTCGGGTCAATTAGAGATCAAGCTGTCTCTCTGGTCAATCAGAGATCAAGCTGTCTCTCAGTTCAATTAGAGATCAAGCTGTCTCTCAGGTTAATTAGAGATCAAGCTGTCTCTCCGATCAATTAGAGATCAAGCTTTCTCTCAGGTCAATTAAAAATCAAGCTGTCTCTCAGGTCAATTAGAGATCAAGCTGTCTCTCGGGTCAATTAGAGATCAAGCTGTCTCTCGGGTAAGTTAAAGATCAAGCTGTCTCTGAGGTCAATTAGAGATCACGCTGTCTCTCAGGTCAATTAGAGATCAAGCTGTCTCTCCGGTCAATTAGAGATCAAGCTGTCTCTCGGGTCAATTAGAGATCAAGCTGTCTCTCAGGTCAATTGGAGATCAAGCTAACTGTCGGGTCAGTTTGAGGTCAAGCTGTCTCTCGGGTCAATTAGAGATCAAGCTGTCTCTAAGGTCAATTAGAGATCAAGCTGTCTCTCAGCTCAATTAGAGATCAAGCTGTCTCTCGGGTCAAATAGAGATCAAGCTGTCTCTGAGGTAAATTAGAGATCAACTGTATCTCGGGTCAATTAGACTTCAAGCTGTTCTCCAGTCAAATAGAGTTCAAGGTGTCTCTCGGGTCAATTATAGTTCAAGCTGTCTCTCCAGTCAATCAGCGATAAAGCTGTCTCTGAGGTCAATTAGAGATAAAGCTGTCTCTCCGGTCAATTAAAGACCAAGCTGTCTCTCAGGTCAATTAGAGATCAAGCTGTCTCTCGGTACAATTAGAGATCAAACTGTCGCTCGTGTCAATTAGACGCTATCTCTCGGGTCAATTAGAGATCAAGATGTCTCTCGGGTCAGTTAGAGGTCAAGCTGCCTCTGAGGTCAATTAGAGATCAAGCTGTCTCTCAGGTCAATTAGAGATCAAGCTGTCTCTCCAGTCAATTCGAGATCAAGCTGTCTCTCAGGTCAATTCGAGATCAAGCTGTCTCTCGGGTCAATTAGAGATCATGCTGTCTCTCAGGTCAATTCGAGATCAAGCTGTCTGTCAATTCAATTACAGATCAAGCTGTCTCTCAGGTCAATTAGAGATCAAGCTGTCTCTCCAGTCAATTAGAGATCAAGCTGTCTCTCAGGTCAATTAGAGATCAAACTGTCTCTCGGGTCAAGTACAGATCATGCTGTCTCTCGGGTCAATTATATATCAAGGTGTCTCTCAGGTCAATTAGAGATCAAACTGTCTCTGAGTTCAATTAGAGATCAAGCTTTCTCTCCGGTCAATTAGAGCTCAAGCTGTCTCTCGTGTCAATTAGAGCTCAAGCTGTCTCTCCGGTCAATTAGAGATCATGCTGTCTCTCAGTTCAATTAGAGATCAAGCTGTCTCGGGTTAATTAGAGATCAACCTGTCTCTCCGGTCTATTAGAGATCAAGCTGTCTCTCAGGTCAATTACAATCAAGCTGTCTCTCAAGTCAATTAGAAATCAAGCTGTCTCTCGGTTCAATTAGAGATCAGGCTGTCTCTCGGGTCAGTTAGAGATCAAGCTGTCTCTGAGGTCAATTAGAGATCAAGCTGTCTCTCAGGTCAATAAGAGATCAAGCTGTCTCTCCGGTCAATTAGAGATCAAGCTGTCTCTCGGGTCAATTAGAAATCAAGCTGTCTCTCGGGTCAATTAGAGATCAAGCAGTCTCTCCAGTCAATTAGAGATCAAGCTGTCTCTCGGGTCATTTAGAGATCAAGCTGTCTCTCAGGTCAATAAGAGATCAAGCTGTCTCTCCGGTCAATTAGAGATCAAACTGTCTCTCGGGTCAATTAGAGATCAAGCTGACTCTCAGTTCAATTAGAGATCAAGCTGTATCTCGGGTCAGTTAGAGATCTAGTTGTCTCTCAGGTCAATTAGTGATCAAGATGTCTCTTAGGTCAATTAGAGATCAAGCTGTCTCATGGGTCAATTAGAGATCAAGCTGTCTCTCCGATCAATTAGAGATCAAGTTGTCTCTCGGGTCAATTAGAGATCAAGCTGTCTCTCAGGTCAATTAGAGATCAAGTTGTCTCTGAGGTAAATTAGAGGTCAAGCTGTATCTCGGGTCAATTAGAGATCAAGCTGTTCTCCAGACAATTAGAGATCAAGCTGAATCTCAGGTCAATTATAGATCAAGCTGTCTTTCCGGTCAATTAGAGATCAAGCTGTCTCTCAGGTCAATTAGATGTCAAGCTGTCTCACGGGTCAATTAAAGATCAAGCTGTCTCTCGTCTGAATTAGAGATCAAGCTATCTCTCGGGTCAATTCGAGATCAAGCTGTCTCACGGGTCAATTACAGATGAAGCTGTCTCTCAGGTCAATATGAGATCAAGCTGTCTCTCGAGTCAATTAGAGATCAAGCGGTCTCTCGGGTTAATTACAGATCAAGCTGTCTCTCGGGTCAATTAGATATCAAGCTGTCTCTCAGGTCAATTAGAGATCAAACTGTCTCTGAGGTCAATTAGCGATCAAGCGGCCTCTTGGGTCAATTAGAGATCGAGCTTTCTCTCCGGTCAATTAGAGATCAAGCTGTCTCTCGTGTCAATTATAGATCAAGCTGTCTCTCCGGTCAATTATAGATCAAGCTGTCTCTCAGTTCAATTAGAGATCAAGCTGTCTCTCGGGTTAATTAGAGATCAAGCTGTCTCTCCGGCCATTTAGAGATCAAGCTGTCTCTCAGGTCAATTAAAGATCAAGCTGTCTCTCAGGTCAATTAGAGATCAAGCTGTCTCTTAGGTCAATTAGGGATCAAGCTGTCTCTCGGGTCAGTTAGAGATCAAGCTTTCTCTGAGGTCAATTAGAAATCAAGCAGTCTCTCAGGTCAATTAGAGATCAAGCTTTCTCTCTGGTCAATTAGAGATCAAGCTGTGTCTCGGGTCAATTAGGGATCAAGCTGTTTCTGAGGGCTATTCGAGATCAAGCTGTCTCTCGGTTCAAATAGAGATCAAGCTGTCACTCCAGTCAATTAGAGATCAAGCTGCTACTCAGGTTAATTAGAGATCAAGCTGTCTCTTGTCTCAATTAGAGATCAAGCTGTCTCTGAGGTCAATTAGATAATAAGCTGTCTCTCGGGTCAATTAGAGATCAAGCTGTCTCTCGGGTCAATTAGAGATCAAGCTGTCCCTCATGTCAGTTAGACATCAAGCTGACTCTCAGGTCAATTAGAGATCAAGCTGTCTCTGAAGTCAATTAGAGATCAAGCTGCCTCTCGGGTCAATTAGAGATCAAGCTGTCTCTGACGTCAATTAGAGATCAAGCTGCCTCCCGGGTCAATCACAGATCAAGCTGCCTCTGAGGTCAGTTGGTGATCAAGCTTTCTCTCAGGTAAATTAGAGATCAAGCTTTCACTCCGGTCAAATAGAGATCAAGCTGTCTCCCAGGTCAATATGATCAAGCTGTCTCTCGGGACAATTAGAGATCAAGCTGTCTCTCAGGCCAATTAGAGATCAAGCTGTATCTCGGGTCAGTTAGAGATCTAGCTGTCTCTTGGGTCAATTAGAGATCAAGCTGTCTCTGTGAACAATTAGAGGTCAAGCTGTCTCTCGGGTCAATTATACATCAAGCTGTATCTCGTGTCAGTTAGAGATCTAGCTGTCTCTCAGGTCAATTAGAGATCAAGTTGTCTCTCGGGTCAATTCGAGATCAAGATGTCTCTCGGGTCAATTAGTGATCAAGCTGTCTCTTAGGTCAATTAGAGATCAAGCTGTCTCTCGGGTCAATTAGAGATCAAGCTGTCTCTCAGGTCAATTAGAGATCAAGCTGTCTGTCTGGTCAAATAGAGGTCAAGCTGTCTCTCCGATCAATTAGAGATCAAGTTGTCTCTCGGGTCAATTAGAGATCAAGCTGTCTCTCAGGTCAATTAGAGTTCAAGCTGTCTTTCGGATCAATTGGAGATCAAGCTGTCTCTCGGGTCAATTAGAGATCAAGCTGTCTCTGAAATCAATTAGAGATAAGCAGTCTCTTAGGTCAATTAGAAATCAAGCTGTCTCTGAGGTAAATTGGAGATCAAGCTGTATCTCGGTTCAATTAGACTTCAAGCTGTTCTCCAGTCAATTAGAGATCAAGCTGTCTCTCGAGTCAATTATAGATCAAGCTGTCTCTCGTGTCAATTAGAGATCAAGCTGTCTCTGAGGTCAATTCAAGATCAAGCTGTCTCTCAGGTCAATTAGAGATAAAACTGCCACTGAGGTCAATTAGAGATCAAGCTGTCTCTCGGGTCTATTAGAGATCAAGCTTTCTCTCCGGTCAACCAGAGATCAAGCTGTCTCTCGGGTCAATTAGAGACCAAGCTGACTCTCCGGTCAATTAGAGATCAAGCAGTCTCTCAGTTCAATTAGAGATCAAGCTGTGTTTAAGGTTTATTAGAGATCAAGCTGACTTTCAGGTCAATTGGAGATCAAGCTCTCTCTAGGGTCAATTAGAGATCAAGCTCTCTCTCAGGTCAATTAAAGATCAAGCTGTCTCTCACGTCAATTAGAGATCAAGCTGTCTCTCGGGTCAATTAGAGATCAAGCTGTCTCTCGGGTCAGTTAGAAATCAAGCTGTCTCTGAGGTCAATTAGAGATCAAGCTGTCTCTCAGGTCAATTAGAGATCAAGCTGCCTCACCGGTCAATTAGAGAGCAAGCAGTCTGCCGGGTCAATTAGAGATCAAGCTTTCTCTCAGGTCAATTGGAGATCAAGCTGTCTCTTGGGTCAATTGGAGATCAAGCTGTCTCTCGGTCAATTAGCGATCAAGCTGTCTCTGAGGTCAATTAGAGATCAAGCTGTCTCTTGGGTCAATTAGAGATCAAGCTGTCTCTCGGGTCAATTAGAGATCAAGCTGTCTCTCAGGGTATTTAGAGATCAAGCTGTATCTCGGGTCAAATAGAGATCAAGCTGTCCCTCCAGTCAATTAGAGATCAAGCTGTCTCTGAGGTCAATTAGAGATCAAGCTGCCTCTCAGGTCAATTAGAGATAACGATCCCTCTGACCTAAATTAGAGATCAAGCTGTCTCTCGGGTCAATTAGAGATCAAGCTGTCTCTGAGGTCAATCAGAGATCAAGCTGTCTCTCGGGTCAATTAGAGATCAAGCTGTCTCTCAGGTCAATTCGAGATCAAGCTGTCTCTCCGGTCAATTAGAGATCAAGCTGTCTCTCAGGTCAATATGATCAAGCTGCCTCTCGGGTCAATTAGAGATCATGTTGTCTCTCGGGTCAATTAGAGATCAAGCTGTCTCTCTGGTCAATTAGAGCTCAAGCTGTATCTGAGATCAATTAGAGGTCAAGCTGTCTCTCAGGTAATTTAGAGATGAAACTGTCTCACGGGTCAATTAGAGATCAAGCTGTCTCTCAGGTCAATTAGAGATCAAGCTTTATTTCGGTTCAGTTAGAGATCTAGCTGTCTCTCAGGTGAATTAGAGATCAAGCTGTCTCTTATGTCAATTAGAGATCAAGCTGTCTCTCGGATCAATTCGAGGTCAAGCTGTCTCTCGGGTCAATTAGTGATCAAGCTGTCTCTCAGGTCAATTAGAGATCAAGTTGTCTGTCTGGTCAATTGGAGATCAAGCTGTCTCTCCGATCAATTAGAGATCAAGTTGTCTCTTGGGTCAGTTAGAGATCAAGCTGTCTCTCAGGTCAATTAGAGCTCAAGCTGTCTCTCGGGTCAATTGGAGATCAAGCTGTCTCTCGGAACAATTAGAGGTCAAGCTGTCTCTGAAGTCAATTAGAGATCAAGCTGTCTCTCAGGTCAATTAGAGATCAAGCTGTCTCTGAGGTAAATTATAAATCAAGCTGTATCTCGGGTCAATTAGACTTCAAGCTGATCTCCAATCAATTAGAGATCAAGCTGTCTCTTGGATCAATTATAGATCAAGCTGTCTCTCCAGTCAATTAGAGATCAAGCTGTCTCTGAGGACAATTAGAGATCAAGCTTTCTCTCAGGTCAATTAAAGACCAAGCTGTCTCTTGGGTCAATTGGAGATCAAGCTGTCTCTCGGTCAATTAGAGATCAAGCTGTCTCTCAGGTCAATTCGAGATCAAGCTGTCTCTTGGGTCAATTAGAGATCAAGCTGTCTCTCGGGTCAATTAGAGAACAAGCTGTCTCTGAGGGTAATTAGAGATCAAGCTGTATCTCGGGTCAAATAGAGATCAAGCTGTCCCTCCAGTCAATTAGAGATCAAGCTGTCTCTGAGGTCAATTAGAGATCAAGCTGCCTCTCAGGTCAATTAGAGATCAAGATCCCTCTGACCTAAATTAGAGATCAAGCTGTCTCTCGGGTCAATTAGAGATCAAGCTGTCTCTGAGGTCAATCAGAGATCAAGCTGTCTCTCGGGTCAATTAGAGATCAAGCTGTCTCTCAGGTCAATTCGAGATCAAGCTGTCTCTCCAGTCAATTAGAGATCAAGCTGTCTCTCAGGTCAATATGATCAAGCTGCCTCTCGGGTCAATTAGAGATCATGTTGTCTCTCGGGTCAATTAGAGATCAAGCTGTATCTGAGATCAATTAGAGGTCAAGCTGTCTCTCAGGTAATTTAGAGATGAAACTGTCTCACGGGTCAATTAGAGATCAAGCTGTCTCTCAGGTCAATTAGAGATCAAGCTTTATTTCGGTTCAGTTAGAGATCTAGCTGTCTCTCAGGTGAATTAGAGATCAAGCTGTCTCTTATGTCAATTAGAGATCAAGCTGTCTCTCGGATCAATTCGAGGTCAAGCTGTCTCTCGGGTCAATTAGTGATCAAGCTGTCTCTCAGGTCAATTAGAGATCAAGTTGTCTGTCTGGTCAATTAGAGATCAAGCTGTCTCTCCGATCAATTAGAGGTCAAGCTGTCTCTGAAGTCAATTAGAGATCAAGCTGTCTCTCAGGTCAATTAGAGATCAAGCTGTCTCTGAAGTAAATTATAAATCAAGCTGTATCTCGGGTCAATTAGACTTCAAGCTGCTCTCCAATCAATTAGAGATCAAGCTGTCTCTTGGATCAATTATAGATCAAGCTGTCTCTCCAGTCAATTAGAGATCAAGCTGTCTCTGAGGACAATTAGAGATCAAGCTGTCTCTCAGGTCAATTAAAGACCAAGCTGTCTCTCGGGTCAATGAAAGATCAAGCTGTTTCTCGGGTCAATTAGAGATCAAGCTGTCTCTCAGGTCAATTCGAGATCAAGCTGTCTCTTGGGTCAATTAGAGATCAAGCTGTCTCTCGGGACACTTACAGATCAAGCTGTCTCTGAGGTAAATTAGAGATCAAGCTGTATCTCGGGTCAGTTAGAGGCTGTCTCTCGGGTCAATTAGAGATCAATCTGTCTCTCAGGTCAATTAGAGATCAAGCTGTCTCTCGGTTCAATTCGAGATCAAGCTGTCTCTCGTGTCAATTAAAGGCTGTCTCTCGGGTCAGTGAAAGATCAAGCTGACTCTCGTGTCAATTAGAGATCAAGCTGTCTCTCGCGTCAATTAGAGATCAAGCTGTCTCTCAGGTCAATTCGAGATCAAGCTGTCTCTCGGGACAATTACAGATCATGCTGTCTCTGAGGTAAATTAGAGATCAAGCTGTCTCTCACGTCAATTAGAGGCTGTCTCTCGGGTCAATTAGAGATCAATCTGTCTCTCAGTTCAATTAGAGATCAAGCTGTCTCTCGGGTCAATTAGAGATCAAGCTGTCTCTCTGGTCAATTGGAGCTCAAGCTGTCTCTGAGATCAATTAGAGGTCAAGCTCTCTCTCGGGTCAATTAGAGATGAAGCTGTCTCTCAGGTAATTTAGAGATGAAACTGTCTCACGGGTCAATTAGAGATCAAGCTGTCTCTCAGGTCAATTAGAGATCAAGCTTTATTTCGGTTCAGTTAGAGATCTAGCTGTCTCTCGGGTCAATTCGAGGTCAAGCTGTCTCTCGGGTCAATTAGTGATCAAGTTGTCTGTCTGGTCAATTAGAGATCAAGCTGTCTCTCACGTCAATTAGAGATCAAGTTGTCTGTCTGGTCAATTAGAGATCAAGCTGTCTCTCCGATCAATTAGAGATCAAGTTGTCTCTTGGGTCAGTTAGAGATCAAGATGTCTCTCAGGTCAATTAGAGCTCAAGCTGTCTCTCGGGTCAATTGGAGATCAAGCTGTCTCTCGGAACAATTAGAGGTCAAGCTGTCTCTGAAGTCAATTAGAGATCAAGCTGTTTCTCAGGTCAATTAGAGATCAAGCTGTCTCTGAGGTAAATTATAGATCAAGCTGTATCTCGGGTCAATTAGACTTCAAGCTGCTCTCCAGTCAATTAGAGATCAAGCTGTCTCTTGGATCAATTATCGATCAAGCTGTCTCTCCAGTCAATTAGAGATCAAGCTGTCTCTGAGGTCAATTAGAGATCAAGCTGTCTCTCAGGTCAATTAAAGACAAAGCTGTCTCTCGGGTCAATGAAAGATCAAGCTGTCTCTCGGGTCAATTAGAGATCAAGCTGCCTCTCGGGTCAACTCGAGATCAAGCTGTCTCTCGGGTCAATTAGAGATCAATCTGTCTCTCAGTTCAATTAGAGATCAAGCTGTCTCTCGGTTCAATTAGAGATCAAGCTGTCTCTCGTGTCAATTAGAGGCTGTCTCTCGGGTCAATTAGAGATCAAGCTGTCTCTTGGGTCAGTTAGAGATCAAGCTGTCTCTGAGGTCAATTAGAGATCAAGCTGTTTCTCAGGTCAATTAGAGATCAAGCTGTCTCTCCGGTCAATTAGAGATCAAGCTGGCTCTCAGGTCAATTCGAGATCAAGCTGTCTCTCGGGTCAATTAGAGATCATGCTGTCTCTGAGGTCAATTCGAGATCAAGCTGTCTCTCGGGTCAATTAGAGATCAAACTCTCTCTCGGGTCAAATACAGATCATGCTGTCTCTCGGGTCAATTATATATCAAGCTGTCTCTCAGGTCAATTAGAGATCAAACTGTCTCTGAGGTCAGTTAGAGATCAAGCTTTCTCTCCGGTCAATTAGACATCAAGCTGTCTCTCGAGTCAATTAGAGCTCAAGCTGTATCTCTGGTCAATTAGAGATCAAGCTGTTTCTCAGTTCAATTAGAGATCAAGCAGTCTGTCGGGTTAATTACATATCAACCTGTCCCTCCGGTCAATTAGAGATCAAGCTGTCTCGCAGGTCAATTAAATATCAAGCTGTCTCTCAAGTCAATTAGAGGTCAAGCTGTCTCTCGGGTCAATTAGAGATCATGCTGTCTCTCGGGTCAGTTAGAGATCAAGCTGTCTCTGAGGTCAATTAGAGATCAAACTGTCTCTCAGGTCAAAAAGAGATCATGCTGTCTCTCCGGTCAATTAGAGATCAAGCTGTCTCTCGGGTCTATTAGAGATCAAGCTGTCTCTCAGGTCAATTGGAGATCAAGCTGTTTCTCGGGACAATTGGAGATCAAACTGTTCCACCGGTCAATTAGATATCAAGCTGACTCTCAGGTCAGAGATCAAGCTGTATCTTGGGTCAGTTAGAGATCTAGCTGTCTCTCGGATCAATTAGAACATAAGAACATAAGAAATAGGAGCAGGAGGAGGCCAATCGGCCCCTCGAGCCTGCTCCGCCATTCAATAAGATCATGGCTGATCTGATCCTACCCGCCAATCCACTATCACAGAACCATATCCTAAATCTAACCGAATTAGACACATGAAATAGGAGCAGGATCAGGCTACACGGCCCCTGGGCCCGCTCCGCTACCCACAGGGCCATGACCGATCCGAACCTAGACTCATGTCCAAATTCCTGCCCGCTCCCCGTAACCCTTAATTCCCTTTACTTCTAGGAAACTGTCTATTTCTGTTTTAAATTTATGTAATGATGTAGCTTCTACAGCTTTTTGGGGCAGCATATTCCATGGACCTACCACCCTCTGAGTGAAGTAGTTCCTCCTCATCTCAGTTTTGAACGAGCAGCCCCTTATTCTAAGACTATGGCCCCCAGTTCTAGTTTCACCCATCATCGGGAACATCTTCTCCGCATCCACCCGATCCGACCCCTTCACAATCTTATATGTTTCAATAAGTTCGCCTCTCATTCTTCTGAACTCCAATGAGTAGAGTCCCAATCTACTCAACCTCTCCTCATATGTCCATCCCCTCATCCCCGGGATTAACCGAGTGAACATTCTTTGTACTGACTCGAGAGCAAGTATGTCATTTCTTAAGTATGGACACCAAAACTGTACGCAGTATTCCAGCTGCGGCCTCACCAATACCTTGTACAACTGAAGCAATACCTCCCTATTTTTATATTCTATCCCCCTAGCAATGAAAGCCAACATTCCATTGGCCTTCTTAATCACTTGCTGCACCTGCATCCTAACCTTTTGAGTTTCGTGCACCAGGACCCCCAGATCCCTTTGTACTTCAGTACTTTCCAGTTTCTTGCCATTAAGATAATAACTTGCTCTACGATTTTTCCTGCCAAAGTGCATAACCTCACACTTTCCAGTATTGTATTCCATCTGCCAAATCTCTGCCCACTTACTTAGACTGTCGATGTCCCCTTGCAGGTTTTTTATGTCCTCCTCACTCACTACTTTCCCTCCCATCTTAGTATCATCTGCAAACTGTGATATATTACACTCGGTCCCCTCCTCCAAATCGTTAATATAGATTGTAAAGAGTTGGGGACCCAGCACTGACCCCTGCGGAACACCACTAGTTACTGATTGCCAGTCTGAGAATGAACCATTTATCCCAACTCTCTGCCTTCTGTTAGATAGCCAATCCTCTATCCATGCCAGAATATTGCCCCCAATCCCGTGATTTTTTATCTTAAGCAATAATGTTTTGTGTGGCACCTTTTCAAATGCCTTTTGGAAGTCTAAATACACTACGTCCACTGGTTCCCCTTTATCCACCCTATACGTTACTTCCACAAAGAACTCCAGTAAATTTGTCAAACATGACTTCCCCTTCATAAAACCATGCTGACTTTGTCCAATTAAATTATGATTATCCAAATGTCCTGTTACTGTCTCCTTAATAATGGACTCCAAAATTTTACCTACCACAGATGTTAGGCTAACCGGTCTATAGTTTCCAGCCTTCTGTCTATTGCCCTTTTTAAATAAGGGTGTTACATTAGCAGTTTTCCAGTCTGCCGGGACCTTTGCCGAGTCCAGGGAGTTTTGGAAAATTATTACCAACGCATCCACAATCCCTACCGCCACTTCCCTCAAGACCCTAGGATGTAAGCCATCTGGTCCAGGTGATTTATCCGCCTTGAGTCCCATTATTTTCCCGAGTACCACTTCCTTAGTGATTTTGATCGTGTTTAGCTCCTCCCCCCCCTTTAGCCCCCTGTTTGTCCAGTGTTGGGATATTGTTAGTGTCTTCGACTGTAAAGACTGATGTAAAATATTCATTCAGTGTTCTTGCCATCTCCATATTTCCCACCATTAATTTCCCAGTCTCATCCTCTAAGGGACCAACATTTACTTTAGCCACCCTTTTTCTTTTTATATAAGTATAAAAACTCTTACTATCTGTTTTTGTATTTTTTGCTAATTTACTTTCATAATCTATCTTCCCTTTCTTAATCAATCTTTTTGTTATTTTTTGCTGTCTTTTAAAGTTTTCCCAATCCTCTATCCTGCCACTAGATTTGGCTACCTTATATGCCCTTGTTTTTAGTCGAATACTATCCTTAATTTCTTTACTTAGCCACGGATGGCTGTCTTTTCTTTTACACCCTTTTCTTCTCAGTGGAATATATATTTTTTGGAAGTTGGAAAATAACTCCTTGAATGTACACCACTGATCATGTATCATGACCCTTTAATCTATTTTCCCAATCCACTCTACTCAATTCCGCTCTCATACCTTCATTATCTCCTTTATTCAAGCTTAGCACGCTTGTTTGAGATCCAACCTTCTCACCCTCTAATTGAATATGGAATTCAACCATGTTATGGTCACTCATTCCAAGGGGATCCTTTACTAGGACATTTTTAATTAATCCCGTGTCGTTACACAGGACCAGATCTAAGGTTGCTTGCCCCCTGGTCGGTTCAGTTACATACTGCTCAAGAAACCCATCCCTAATACACTCAATGAACTCATCCTCAAGGCTGCTCTGCCCAATTTGATTTGTCCAATTAGTATGATAGTTGAAATCTCCCATAATTATAGATGTTCCCTTATTACAAGCCTCAACTATTTCCTGATTGATACTCCGTCCAACAGAGTTGCCACTGTTCGGAGGCCTATAGACTATGCCCACTAGTGTTTTTTCCCCTTATTATTCTTTACCTCCACCCAAACTGTTTCATTATCCTGATCTTTTGACCCAATATCATTTCTCTGTATTACAGTGATTCCTTCCTTTATTAACATAGCCACCCCACCCCCCTTCCTTCCTGCCTGTCCTTCCTGATCGTTAAATAACCTGGTATGTTTAATTCCCAGGCATTGTCACCCTGCAGCCATGTTTCTGTAATGGCCACAAGATCATACCCATATGTAGTTATTTGTGCCATTAACTCATCTATTTTGTTACGAATGCTACGTGCATTCAGATAGAGAACTTTCAAAGATGTTCTGTGACACTTAGTTCCTGCTTTTGCCCTTTTTATTACTTTACCTTTTACTCCATACCTTCTGCCCCTTCCTGACACGCTCTGGTTTTTAATTTCCCCACTGCGACCTAAGTCTATTACTGTGGTGATTATTCTTTATGTTTAGTAAGAAGTATTGTAATTGGTTGTTTGTTTCCTGCCTTGAGATATATGCTGTAAACTCATTGGTAGTTGATGTCATGTGATTTGTGGTGGCCATCTTAAATTCAGTTCTCTACAGCCTTGGTTGGGACTGGGTGTTGAAAGATGTGCTACTGGATTTTTAAAGTTAATAAAGCCTAGATTAGAAAGGCAAATCTACTCTTTTTTTCAATTTATTAACTTTAAGTCAGAATGGAGTGATATCTTCAACTGGAACGATTCAATGCTGACCCTAATTCTGCAGGAGTGGATGATAAATGGAAACACTGGTATCGTACATTAAAAACCTTTTGGGTGTGTTGGATCAAGAGTCTCTAAATAAGCTGAATATGCTGATCAACTACATTGCTCCGGATGTGTATAAGTATATTTTGGACTGTGAAACTTACGAATTGGCTATTTCTACATGGGAAAATATTTTTGTTAAACCAAAGAATGAGGTATTTGCACGTCGCCTTCTATCTGCCCGTAGGCAGCAGGTGGGAGAATCTTTGGATACTTATTTACAAACACTTCGGCGCCTTAGTGCTAACTGTAATTATAAGGCCGTGACGGCTGAAGAATATAAGGAAGAATCGGTACGGGATGCTTTTATTAATGGATTACTGTCTCGATCAATTCGTCAGCGGTTGTTAGAAAATAAGACTTTGGATCTTAAGAGTGCTTTTGAGCAAGCCTCTACATTGGATGTGGCTCAGAGAAGTTCGGATTCTTATGCTCTTTTTAATCAGCCTGCGACTGTGGTTTCGGCAGTTCCAGATGAAAAGGAATTATGTGGACTTAATAGGAGTGGCTTACTAGATCCTGATACAGTTTCTACTTCGGCGGCTGTTGCCTCTAGGATTCAGAAGTGTTATTTTTGTGGGAACGTCCGGCACCCTCGTCTGAAGTGTCCTGCTTGGGAGGCTGTGTGTAGTAAATGCGGCAAGAGAGGTCAATATGCACGTGTTTGTAAATCATCAGGTTCAATTACCTCCTCTGCGACTATTCAGCCTTTAGATAGGGCGTTTATTGCATCAATTTCTGCTGCATTTGCTCATGGCCTAAACAAAGCTATAGTTACGGCCCAAGTTAATGGGTTAGAAGTGAAGGCCCTTATAGATACAGGCAGCACCGAGAGTTTTATAAGTCTTCAGTTTGCGAAGGAGAAGCGTTTGAAAATTTCACCTGTTACTTATCAGTTGTGTATGGCTCAGCTGACTCTCACTTCGTAAGTAGCTGGTTGTTGCCTTGTGAAATTGATTCTTCTAGGTAATACGTATACTGATATACGCCTATCTGTTCTGCCTAATCTCTGTGCGGATATTTTAATTGGTCATGATGTGCTTCAATTACATGAGTCTCTCAGTCTTTCGTTTGGAGGGACTAAGCCACCTTTATCTATTTGTGGATTAACCTCTTTATCCATTTCTCCATTATCACTTTTTTCCAATTTGATGCCGGATTGTAAGCCAATTGCTACCAAGTCAAGAAGGTATAGCAGTCAGAATAGAGAATTTATTAATTCTGAAGTTCAACGTCTTTTATTGGAAGGAATCATTGAACCTAGTTGTTCACCTTGGCGGGCACAGGTAGTTGTCACCACTAACGAGAGACATAAGAAACGAATGGTGATAGACTACTGTCAAACTATTAATAGGTGTACTCAATTAGGTGCGTACCCTTTGCCTAAGATTGATGAGCTTATCAACAAAGTATCCCAGTATAAGGTTTTTAGCACTATTGACTTAAAGAGTGCTTATCATCAGATTCCTATTGTTAAGAGGGATCAACCATATACGGCCTTTGAGGCCGGCGGAAAGCTGTATCAGTTTTGCCGAATACCATTTGGTGTTACTAATGGTGTTGCTTGTTTTGAACGGGCAATGGATGCTTTTATAAGTGATAACTCTCTCTCTGACAACTTTTCATACTTAGATGACATCACGGTGTGTGGCAAATCAAGGGTGGAGCATGATTCTAATTTAGAAAGATTCCTTCAAGCTGCGGAAAAAGTTGGTTTAACTTTCAATAAAGAGAAGTGTATCTTTTCGACTACTGAGGTAAATCTACTGGGGTGTATAATCTCGGGAAACAAGATTAAACCAGATCCAGAACGTCTGCGACCATTGATTGATTTGCCTTGTCCTACTAATTCTAAGGCTTTGCAACGAGTTGTTGGACTGTTTTCTTATTATTCTAATTGGATTGCAAACTTTTCACAGAAGATCCGGCCCCTTATTCGGGTTATGACATATCCTCTATCATGGGAGGCCAGGACGTGTTTTGATAATTTTAAAAAGGATATCCTTGGAGCAGTTGTGCATTCTATTGATCAGCAGCTTTCCATTGTGATTGAGACGGAAGCTTCTGATTTTGCAATTGGGGCTACTCTGAACCAAAATGGAAGACCTGTGGCCTTTTTTTCACGTACCTTGAACAATAGTGAAAAAAGACATTCTTCAATAGAGAAAGAGGCGTATGCAATAGTAGAAGCACCGCGTAAATGGAGACATTATTTATCGGGGCAACATTTTACGTTGGTAACTGACCAAAAGTCTGTGTCCTTTATGTTTGATGTGAAACATTTTGGAAAGATCAAGAATGATAAAATAATGAGGTGGAGGATTGAGTTGGCATGTTACCATTTTGATATAGTTTATCGTCCGGGGAAGGATAATGTTGCTGCTGATGCGCTGTCGAGGGCTTATTGTTCTGTGATTCACGGAGATACGCTTATTAATCTTCACAGTGCCTTATGCCATCCTGGGGTTATGAGGATGATACACTTCGTACGCAGTAAGAATTTGCCCTTTTCAGTTGAAGACGTCAAGCAGATGACTTCATCATGTTCTATCTGTGCTCGGTGTAAACCGAATTTCTTTAAGCCTCAACGAGCTCATCTTATAAAGGCTACTTCTCCTTTTGAACGTTTGAGCATTGATTTTAATGGGCCTCTTCCTTCAACGACTCAAAATCGATATATATTTACTGTTGTGGATGAGTTTTCAAGGTTCCCTTTTGCTTTTCCTTGTGCAGATGTATCAGCTGCTACAGTTATCAAATGTCTGACTCAACTTTTTGTCATTTTTGGGATGCCTGCGTATATCCATTCAGATCAGGGAAGTTTTTTTATGTCTTCCCAGTTGAAGGAATACCTTCAGAATCGGGGAATCTCTACTAGTAGAACTACCCCGTATAATCCCCAGGGTAATGGACAGTGTGAACGATACAATGGGGTGATCTGGAAGGCAGTTATGTTGGCTTTGACATCCCGGAACCTTAAGAATACACAGTGGGAAATGGTACTGCCTGATGCCCTGCATTCCATTAGATCATTGCTTTCAACGGCTACTAATGTGACCCCCCATGAAAGGCTCTTTAACTACCCGCGGAGATCTACTACGGGATATTCGGTACCTTCATGGCTTACTATGCAGGGACCTGTGCTGCTTCGACGCCATGTTAGATTGTCAAAATATGATCCTTTAGTGGAAGAGGTGGAGCTGTTGGAGGCAAATTCCCAATATGCTCATATTCGATTCCAAGATGGGAAAGAAAGTACTGTTTCAATTAAAGACTTGGCTCCTTGTGGTGGCCAGCCCTCTTCTGAGGATATTAACAATAGTCATGATTCAGATAATGTGGATGTCGTTACAGATACTACGAATATTTCCAATCCTATTGCAGATAATTATACCTATATTAATCAGCCTTCGATGGATGTTCATCACCGTCCCAGTTTACCTCCTGATGGGATTTCCAATCCGGAAACCGTTGATAATCGGGATATGGATAGCCTTCCTGCAGAAGATACTCCTGTGTCTCCTGGTGTGGGAGGGCAAGGAATTTCACCAGGGTTAAGAAGGTCGACATGAACAAGATATCCGGTCGACCGATTGAAAATGGACTTTTAAATTGATAGTAATGTTTTAAAATTGTTGAAATATTATATTTGTATTGTTTTAGTTGAGAGATACTTAATACTTATGTGCAATGTTACCACTTGTTGCTGTTCACTTAGTATTGTGTCATGTTGAATAGTTTCATTTTGTCTGTGCATAGTTTTAGTTGTAAATAATTAATTATACATTGTAAAGGTTATTTAGGTTGGAGTATATTTTAAAAGGAGGGGTGAATGTGGTGATTATTCTTTATGTTTAGTAAGAAGTATTGTAATTGGTTGTTTGTTTCCTGCCTTGAGATATATGCTGTAAACTCATTGGTAGTTGATGTCATGTGATTTGTGGTGGCCATCTTAAATTCAGTTCTCTACAGCCTTGGTTGGGACTGGGTGTTGAAAGATGTGCTACTGGATTTTTAAAGTTAATAAAGCCTAGATTAGAAAGGCAAATCTACTCTTTATTTCAATTACCTTCTCTGTTGTCATTTTTATTATTTGCTCTCTATGAACCTACCCCCCACTAGTTAGTTTAAAGCCCTCTCTACAGCCCTAGTTATATGATCCACCAGGACTCTAGTCCCAGCACTGGCCAAGTGAAGCCCGTCCCAATGGAACAGCTCCCTCCTGACCCAGTACTGGTGCCAGTGTCCCAGGAAGCAAAACCCATTTCTCCCACACCAGTCTTTGAGCCACGCATTTAACTCTCTAATTTTATTTGTCCTAGCCAAATTCGCTCGTGGCTCAGGTAATAATCCAGAGATTATTACCCTTGTGGTTCTGCCTTTTAATTTGGCCCCTAGCTGCTCAAACTCCCTCAGCAGAACCTCCTTCCTTGTCCTATCTATGTCGTTGGTACCAACATGGACCACGACAACTGGATCCTCCCCCTCCCACTCCAAGTTTCTCTCCTGTCCAGAGGAGATGTCCTTAACCCTGGCACCGGGCAGGCAATACAGCCTTCGGGACTCTCGCTCTTGGCTGCAATGATCTCTATCTATCCCCCTAACGATACTATCCCCTACCACTACAACATTTCTTTTAACTCCCCCTTCTTAAATGGCCCCCTGCTCCACGGTGCTGTGGCCAGGTTGCTCATCCTCCCTGCAGTCCCTGCTCCTGTCCCCACAGGGAGTAAGAGCCTCGAACATGTTGGACAAGTGCAAGGGCTGCGGCTCCTCCAACACGACCTCCTGGATCCCCGTACCTGCCTCACTCCTAGTCACACCATCCTGACCCTGGCCACGGACTACATCTGAATTAATTAACCTAATTGGTGTGATTACCTCGTGATACACAGAGTCCAGGCAACTCTCCCCCTCCCTGATGTGTCTCAGTATTTGAAGCTCGGTCTCCAGCTCTTCAACACGGAGCTGGAGTTCCTCGAGCAGCCACCACTTACTGCAAATGTGATCACCATGAGCATCAATGGTGTTCACCAGCTCCCACATATTGCAGCAGCAACACATCGCCTAATCTCCCATTCTATGTAATTAATTAAATTTATGAATATTATTCTTAAATATCCTCTGCCCCGATTCTAGATGGTGTATATTACACCTTAGAAACTATAAACCAAAGAGATTTAAGCTTAAAAGGGAGAAATACACACCAACCAATCACTTACCCGCTTTCTGGTGACGTCACACTTGGATTACTTTTTACCTCTCTCCTTTCCTCCGAGTTCAGAGACTGGTAAATCTTACCTGGTCTCTGGGGACTTTTATACCCCGCTCTGCCGCTCAGGTTTCCCGCCGACGCTGTGAGGCCTTACCTGGTCTCTGGGGACTTTTATACCCCGCTCTGCCGCTCAGGATTCCCGCCGACGCTGTGAGGCCTTACCTGGTCTCTGGGGACTTTTATACCCCGCTCTGCCGCTCAGGATTCCCGCCGACGCTGTGAGGCCTTACCTGGTCTCTGGGGACTTTTATACCCCGCTCTGCCGCTCAGGATTCCCGCCGACGCTGTGAGGCCTTACCTGGTCTCTGGGGACTTTTATACCCCGCTCTGTCGCTCAGGATTCCCGCCGACGCTGTGAGGCCTTACCTGGTCTCTGGGGACTTTTATACCCCGCTCTGCCGCTCAGGATTCCCGCCGACGCTGTGAGGCCTTACCTGGTCTCTGGGGACTTTTATACCCCGCTCTGCCGCTCAGGTTTCCCGCCGACGCTGTGAGGCCTTACCTGATCTCTGGGGACTTTTATACCCCGCTCTGCCGCTCAGGATTCCCGCCGACGCTGTGAGGCCTTACCTGGTCTCTGGGGACTTTTATACCCCGCTCTGCCGCTCAGGTTTCCCGCCGACGCTGTGAGACCTTACCTGGTCTCTGGGGACTTTTATACCCCGCTCTGCCGCTCAGGTGTCCCACCGACGCTGTGAGGCCTTACCTGGTCTCTGGGGACTTTTATACCCCGCTCTGCCACTCAGGTTTCCCGCCGATGCTGTGAGACCTTACCTGGTCTCTGGGGACTTTTATACCCCGCTCTGCCACTCAGGTTTCCCGCCGATGCTGTGAGGCCTCACCTGGTCTCTGGGGACATTTATACCCCGCGCTGCCGCTCAGTTTTCCCGACGATGCTGTGAGGCCTTACCTGGTCTCTGGGGACTTTTATACCCCGCTCTGCTGCTCAGGTTTCCCGCCGACGCTGTGAGACCTTACCTGGTCTCTGGGGACACTTATACCCCGCTCTGCCGCTCAGGTTTCCCGCCGACGCTGTGAGACCTTACCTGGTCTCTGGGGACTTTTATACCCCGCTCTGCCGCTCAGGATTCCCACCAACGCACTGAGACCTTACCTGGTCTCTGGGGACTTTTATACCCCGCTCTGCCACTCAGGATTCCCGCCGACACTGTGAGACCTTACCTGGTCTCTGGGGACTTTTATACCCCGTTCTGCCGCTCAGGATTCCCGCCGATCAAGCTCACTCTTATGTCAATTAGAGATCAAGATTTCTCTCGGGTCAATTGGAGATCGAGCTGTCTCTCGGGTCAATTAGTGAGCAAGATGTCTCTTAGGTCAATTAGAGATCAAGCTGTCTCACGGGTCAATTAGAGATCAAGCTGTCTCTCTGATCAATTAGAGATCAAGTTGTCTCTCGGGTCAATTAGAGATCAAGCTCTCTCTCAGGTCAATTAGAGATCAAGCTGTCTCTGAGGTAAATTAGAGGTCAAGCTGTATCTCGGGTCAATTAGACTTCAAGCTTTTCTCCAGTCAATTAGAGATCAAGCTGAATCTCGTGTCAATTATAGATCAAGCTGTCTCTCCGGTCAATTAGAGATCAAGCTGTCTCTCAGGTCAATTAGAGGTCAAGCTGTCTCTCGGGTCAATTAAAGATCAAGCTGTCTCTCGTGTCAATTAGAGATCAAGCTGTCTCTCGGGTCAATTCGAGATCAAGCTGTATCTCAGGTCAATTACAGATCAAGCTGTCTCTCAGGTCAATACGAGATCAAGCTGTCTCTCGGGTCAATTAGAGATCAAGCGGTCTCTCGGGTTAATTACAGATCATGCTGTCTCTCGGGCCAATTAGATATCAAGCTGTCTCTCAGGTCAATTAGAGATCAAGCTATCTCTCAGGTCAATTAGAGATCGAGCTTTCTCTCCGGTCAATTAGAGATCAAGCTGTCTCTCGGGTCAATTATAGATCAAGCTGTCTCTCCGGTCAATTATAGATCAAGCTGTCTCTCAGTTCAATTAGAGATCAAGCTGTCTCTCAGGTAAAGTAGCGATCAAGCTGTCTCTCCGGTCATTTAGAGATCAAGCTGTCTCTCAGGTCAATTAAAGATCAAGCTGTCTCTCAGGTCAATTAGAGATCAAGCTGTCTGTTAGGTCAATTAGAGATCAAGCAGACTCTCGGGTCTGTTAGAGATCAAGCTGTTTCTGAGGGCAATTAGAGATCAAGCTGTCTCTCGGTTCAAATAGAGATCAAGCTGTCCCTCCGGTCAATTAGAGATCAAGCTGTTTCTCAGGTCAATTAGAGATAAAGCTGTCTCTTGTCTCAATTAGAGATCAAGCTGTCTCTGAGGTCAATTAGAGATCAAGCTGTCTCTCAGGTCAATTAGAGATCAAGCTGTCTCTCGGGTCAATTAGAGATCAAGCTTTCTCTCGCGTCAATTCGAGATCAAGCTTTCTCTCGGGTCAATTAGAGATCAAGCTGTCTCTCAGGTCAATTAGAGATCAAGCTGTCTCTCGGGGCAATTAGAGATCAAGCTGCCTCTCCGGTCAATTAGAAATCAATGTTTCTCTCAGGTCAATTAGAGATCAAGAAGTCTCTGAGTTCAATTAGAGATCAAGATGTTTCTCCGGTCAATTAGAGATCAATATTTCTCTCAGATCAATTAGAAATCAAACTGTCTCCCGGTTCAATTAGAGATCAAGCTGTCTCTCAGGTCAATTAGAGATCAAGCTGTCTCCGAGGTCAATTAGAGATCAAGCTGTCTCTCAGGTCAATTAGAGATCAAGCTGTCTCTCAGGTCAATTCGAGATCAAGCTGTCTCTCGGGTCAATTAGAGATCAAGCTGTCTCTCCGGTCATTTAGAGATCAAGCTGTCTCTCAGGTCAATTAAAGATCAAGCTGTCTCTCAAGTCAATTCGAGATCAAGCTGTCTCTCCGGTCAATTATAGATGAAGCTGTCTCTCAGTTCAATTAGAGATCAAATTGTCTCTCGGGTTACGTAGAGATCAAGCTGTCTCTCCGGTCATTTAGATATCAAGCTGTCTCTCAGGTCAATTAAAGATCAAGCTGTCTCTCAGGTCAATTAGAGATCAAGCTCTCTGTTAGGTCAATTAGAGATCACGCAGTCTCTCGGGTCAGTTAGAGATCAAGCTGTTTCTGAGGGCAATTAGAGATCAAGCTGTCTCTCGGTTCAAATAGAGATCAAGCTGACCCTCCGGTCAATTAGAGATCAAGCTGTTTCTCAGGTCAATCAGAGATCAAGCAGTCTCTTGTCTCAATTAGGGATCAAGCTGTCTCTGAGGTCAATTAGAGATCAAGCTGTCTCTCAGGTCAATTAGAGATCAAGCTGTCTCTCGGGTCAATTAGAGATCAAGCTGTCTCTCAGGTCTGTTAGAGATCAAGCTGTCTCTCAGGTCAATTAGAGATCAAGCTGCCTCTTGGGTCAATTAGAGATCAAGCTGTCTCTGACGTCAATTAGAGATCAAGCTGTCTCTCGGGTAAATTAGAGATCAAGCTGTCTCTCAGATCAATTCGAGATCAAGTTGTCTCTCCGGTCAATTAGAGATCAAGCTGTCTCTCAGTACAAAATGATCAAGCTGTCTCTCGGGACAATTAGAGATCAAGTTGTCTCTCCGGGCAATTAGAGTTCAAGCTTTCTCTCAGGTAAATTAAAGATCAAGCTGTCTCTGAGATCAATTAGAGGTCAAGCTGTCTCTCGGGTCAATTAGAGATCAAGCTGTCTCTCAGGTCAATTCGAGATCAAGCTGTCTCTCGGGTCAATTAGAGATCAAGCTGTCTCTCAGGCCAATTAGAGATCAAGCTGTATCTCGGGTCAGTTAGAGATCTAGCTGTCTCTGGGGTCAATTATAGATCAAGCTGTCACTGAGAACAATTAGAGGTCAAGCTGTCTCTCGGGTCAATTAGAGATCAAGCTGTCTCTTAGGTCAATTAGAGATCAAGCTGTCTCTCGGTTCAATTCGAAATCAAGCTGTCTCTCGGGTCAATTAGTGATCAAGCTGTCTCTTAGGTCAATTAGAGATCAAGCTGTCTCTCGGGTCAATTAGAGATCAAGCTGTCTGTCCAGTCAATTCGAGATCAAGCTGTCTCTCGTGTCAATTAGAGATCAAGATGTCTCTCGGGTCAATTACAGATTAAGCTGTCTCTCAGTTCATTTAGATATCAAGCTGTCTCTCAGTTCAATTAGAGATCAAACTGACGCTGAGGTCAATTAGAAATCAAGCTGCCGCTCCGGTCTATTAGAGATCAAGCTTTCTCTCTGGTCAATTAGAGACCAAGCTGTCTCTCGGGTCAATTAGAGTTCAAGCTCTCTCTCGGGTGAATTAGAGATCAAGCACTCTCTCGTGTCAATTAGAGATCAAGCTAACTTTCCGGTCAATTAGACTTCAAGCTGTCTCTGGGGTCAATTAAAGATCAAGCTGTCGCTTGCGTCAATTCAAGATCAAGCTGTCCCTCGGTTCAATTATAGATCAAGCTGTCTCTCTGTTCAATTAGAGATCAAGCTGTCTCTCGGGTCAATTAAAGATCAAGCTGTCTCTCAGGTCAATTCGAGATCAAGCTGTCTCTCCAGTCAATTATAGATCAAGCTGTCTCTCAGTTCAATTAGAGATCAAGCTGTCTCTCGGGTTAAGTAGAGATCAAGCTGTCTCTCCGGTCATTTAGAGATCAAGCAGTCTCTCAGGTCAGTTAGAGATCAAGCTGTTTCTGAGGGCAATTAGAGATCAAGCTGTCTCTCGTTTCAAATAGAGATCAAGCTGTCCCTCCGGTCAATTAGACATCAAGCTGTTTCTCAGGTCAATTAGAGATCAAGCTGTCTCTTGTCTCAATTAGAGACCAAGCTGTATCTGAGGTCAATTGGAGATCAAGCTGTCTCTCAGGTAAATTAGAGATCAAGCTGTCTCTCGGGTCAATTAGAGATCAAGCTGTCTCTCAGGTCAGTTAGAGAGCAAGCTGTCTCTCAGGTCAATTAGAGATCAAGCTGTCTCTGAGGTAAATTAGAGATCAAGCTGCCTCTCGGGTCAATTAGAGATCAAGCTGTCTCTGACGTCAATTAGATATGAAGCTGCGTCTCGGGTCAATTACAGATCAAGGTGTCTCTGAGGTCAGTTAGAGATCAAGCTGTCTCTCAGGTAAATTAGAGACCAAGCTGTCTCTCAGATCAATTCGAGATCAAGTTGTCTCTCCGGTCAATTAGAGATCAAGCTGTCTCTCAGTACAAAATGATCAAGCTGTCTCTCGGGTCAATTAGAGATCAAGTTGTCTCTCCGGTCAATTAGAGTTCAAGCTTTCTCTCAGGTAAATTAAAGATCAAGCTGTCTCTGAGATCAATTAGAGGTCAAGCTGTCTCTCGGGTCAATTAGAGATCAAGCTGTCTCTCAGGTCAATTCGAGATCAAGCTGTCTCTCGGGTCAATTAGAGATCAAGCTGTCTCTCAGGCCGATTAGAGATCAAGCTGTATCTCGGGTCAGTTAGAGATCTAGCTGTCTCTCGGGTCAATTAGAGATCAAGCTGTCACTGAGAACAATTAGAGGTCAAGCTGTCTCTCGGGTCAATTAGAGATTAAGCTGTCTCTTAGGTCAATTAGAGATCAAGCTGTCTCTCGGTTCAATTCGAAATCAAGCTGTCTCTCGGGTCAATTAGTGATCAAGCTCTCTCTTAGGTCAATTAGAGATCAAGCTGTCTCTCGGGTCAATTAGAGATCAAGCTGTCTGTCCAGTCAATTAGAGGTCAAGCTGTCTCTCCGATCAATTAGAGATCAAGTTGTCTCTTGGGTCAATTAGAGATCAAGCTGTCTCTCAGGTCAATCAGAGTTCAAGCTGTCTCTCGGATCAATTGGAGGTCAAGCTGACTCTCGGGTCAATTAGAGATCAAGCTGTCTCTGAAATCAATTAGAGATAAGCAGTCTCTTAGGTCAATTAGAGATCAAGCTGACTCTGAGGTAAATTAGAGATCACGCTGTATCTCGGGTCAATTAGACTTCAAGCTGTTCTCCAGTCAATTAGAGATCAAGCTGTCTCTCGGGTCAATTATAGATCAAGCTGTCTCTCTGGTCAATTAGAGATCAAGCTGTCTCTGAGGTCAATTGGAGATCCAGCTGTCCCTTGGGTCAATTAAAGATCAAGCTGTCTCTCGTGTCAATTAGAGATCAAGCTGTCTCTGAGGTCAATTCGAGATCAAGCTGTCTCTCGTGTCAATTAGAGATCAAGATGTCTCTCGGGCCAATTACAGATTAAGCTGTCTCTCAGGTCAATTAGATATCAAGCTGTCTCTCAGTTCAATTAGAGATCAAACTGACGCTGAGGTCAATTAGAGATCAAGCTGCCACTCCGGTCTATTAGAGATCAAGCTTTCTCTCTGGTGAATTAGAGATGAAGCTGTCTCTCAGTTCAATTAGAGATCAAGCTGTCTGTAATGTTAATTAGAGATCAAGCTGTCTCTCGGGTCAATTAGAGCTCAAGCTGTCTCTCCGGTGAATTAGAGATGAAGCTGTCTCTCAGTTCAATTAGAGATCAAGCTGCCTGTAATGTTAATTAGAGATCAAGCTGTCTCTCAGGTCAATTAGAAATCAAGCTGTCTCCAGGGTCAATTAGAGATCAAGCTCTCTCTCAGGTCAATTAAAGATCAAGCTGACTCTCAGGTCAATTAGAGATCAAGCTGTCTCTCAGTTCAATTAGAGATCAAGCTGTCTCTGCGGTCAATTAGAGATCAAGCTGTCTGCCGGGTCAATTAGAGATCAAGCTGTCTCTCAGGTCAATTGGAGATCAAGCTGTCTCTCGGGTCAATTGGAGATCAATCTGTTCCTCTGGTCAATTAGAGATCAAGCTGACTCTCGGGTCAATTAGAGATCAAGCTGTCTGTCGTGTGAATTAGAGATCAAGCTGTTTCTCGGGTCAATTCAAGATCAAGCTGTCTCTCGGGTCAATTCGTAATCAAACTGTCTCTCGGGTGAATTAGAGATCAAGCTCTCTCTCGTGTCAATTAGAGATCAAGCTGTCTTTCCGGACAATTAGAGTTCAAGCTGTCTCTCAGGTCAATCAGAGTTCAAGCTGTCTCTCGGATCAATTGGAGGTCAAGCTGACTCTCGGGTCAATTAGAGATCAAGCTGTCTCTGAAATCAATTAGAGATAAGCAGCCTCTTAGGTCAATTAGAGATCAAGCTGTCTCTGAGGTAAATTAGAGATCAAGCTGTATCTCGGGTCAATTAGACTTCAAGCTGTTCTCCAGTCAATTAGAGATCAAGCTGTCTCTCGGGTCAATTATAGATCAAGCTGTCTCTCTGGTCAATTAGAGATCAAGCTGTCTCTGAGGTCAATTGGAGATCAGGCTGTCTCTCTGGTCAATTAGAGATCAAGCTGTCTCTCATGTCAATTGGAGATCCAGCTGTCCCTTGGGTCAATTAAAGATCAAGCTGTCTCTCGTGTCAATAAGAGATCAAGCTGTCTCTGAGGTCAATTCAAGATCAAGCTGTCTCTCGGGTCATTAAGAGATAAAGCTGTCCCTCAGGTCAATTCGAGATCAAGCTGTCTCTCGTGTCAATTACAGATCAAGATGTCTCTCGGGCCAATTACAGATTAAGCTGTCTCTCAGGTCAATTAGATATCAAGCTGTCTCTCAGTTCAATTAGAGATCAAACTGACGCTGAGGTCAATTAGAGATCAAGCTGTCTCTCTGGTCAATTAGAGACCAAGCTGCCTCTCTGGTCAATTAGAGATCAAGCTCTCTCTCCGGTGAATTAGAGATGAAGCTGTCTATCAGTTCAATTAGAGATCAAGCTGTCTGTAATGTTAATTAGAGATCACGCTGTCTCTCAGGTCAATTAGAGATCAAGCTGTCTCCAGGGTCAATTAGAGATCACGCTCTCTCTCAGGTCAATTAAAGATCAAGCTGACTCTCAGGTCAATTAGAGATCAAGCTGTCTCTCAGTTCAATTAGAGATCAAGCTGTCTCAGCGGTCAATTAGGGATCAAGCTGTCTGCCGGGTCAATTAGAGATCAAGCTGCCTCTCAGGTCAATTGGAGATCAAGCTGTCTCTCGGGTCAATTGGAGATCAATCTGTTCCTCTGGTCAATTAGAGATCAAGCTGACTCTCGGGTCAATTAGATATCAAGCTGTCTGTCGTGTGAATTAGCGATCAAGCTGTTTCTCGGTTCATTTCAAGATCAAGCTGTCTCTCGGGACAATTCGAGATCAAGCTGTCTCTCGGGTGAATTAGAGATCAAGCTCTCTCTCGTGTCAATTAGAGATCAAGCTGTCTTTCCGGTCAATTAGAGTTCAAGCTGTCTCTGGGGTCAATTCGAGGTCAAGCTGTCCCTCGGTTCAATTATAGATCAAGCTGTCTCTCTGTTCAATTAGAGATCAAGCTGTCTCTCGGGTCAATTAGAGATCAAGCTGTCTCTCCAGTCAATTAGTGATCAAGGTGTCCCTCCAGTCAATTAGAGATCAAGCTGTCTTTCGGGTCAATTAGAGATCCATCTGTCTCTCTGGTCAATTAGAGATCAAGCTGTCGCTCAGGTCTATTAGAGATGAAGCTGTCTGTCTGGTCAATTAGAGATCAAGATGTATCTCCGGTAATTAGAGATCAAGCTGTCTCTCCGGTCAATTGGAGATCAAGCTGTCTCTGAGGTCAATTAGAGATCAAGCTGTCTCTCGGGTCAAGTAGAGATCAAGCTGTCTCCCAGGTCAATTAGAGAGCAAAGAGTCTCTGAGGTCAATTCGAGATCAAGCTGTCACTCGGGTCAATTACAGATCAAACTGTCTCTCAGGTCAATTAGAGATCAAGCTGTCTCTCAGGTCAATTAGAGATCAAGCTGTCTCTCAGGTCAATCAGTGTTCAAACTCTCTCTGAGGTCAATTAGAGTTTAAGCTGTCTCCCGGGTCATTTAGAGATCAAGCTGTCTCTCCGGTCAATTAGAGATCAAACTGTCTCTCGGGTCAATTAGAGATCAAGCTGTCTCTCCGGTCAATTAGAGATCAAGCTGTCTCTCAGATCAATTAGAGATCAAGCTGTCTCTCCGGTCATTTAGAGATCAAGTTGTCTCTTAGCTCTATTCGTGATCAAGCTGTCTCTCCGGTCAATTCGAGATCAAGCGGTCTCTCGGGTCAAATAGTGTTTAAGCAGTCTCTCAGATCAGTTAGAGATCAAGCTCTCCGTCCGGTCAATTAGAGATCAAGCTGTCTCTCGGGTCAATTAGAGTTTAAGCAGTCTCTCAGGTCAATTAGAGATCAAGCTCTCCGCCCGGTCAATTCGAGATCAAGCTGTCTCTCGGGTGAATTAGAGATCAAGCTCTCTCTCGTGTCAATTAGAGATCAAGCTGTCTTTCCGGTCAATTAGAGTTCAAGCTGTCTCTGGGGTCAATTCGAGATCAAGCTGTCTCTTGCGTCAATTCGAGGTCAAGCTGTCCCTCGGTTCTATTATAGATCAAGCTGTCTCTCTGTTCAATTAGAGATCAAGCTGTCTCTCGGGTCAATTAGAGATCAAGCTGTCTCTCAGGTCAATCAGAGTTCAAGCTGTCTCTCGGATCAATTGGAGGTCAAGCTGACTCTCGGGTCAATTAGAGATCAAGCTGTCTCTGAAATCAATTAGAGATAAGCAGCCTCTTAGGTCAATTAGAGATCAAGCTGTCTCTGAGGTAAATTAGAGATCAAGCTGTATCTCGGGTCAATTAGACTTCAAGCTGTTCACCAGTCAATTAGAGATCAAGCTGTCTCTCGGGTGAATTATAGATCAAGCTGTCTCTCTGGTCAATTAGAGATCAAGCTGTCTCTGAGGTCAATTGGAGATCAAGCTGTCTCTCCAATCAATTAGAGGTCAACCTGTCTCTCATGTCAATTAGAGATCCAGCTGTCACTTGGGTCAATTAAAGTTCAAGCTGTCTCTCGTGTCAATTAGAGATCAAGCTGTCTCTGAGGTCAATTCAAGATCAAGCTGTCTCTCGGGTCAATTAGAGATCAAGCTCTCTGTTAGGTCAATTAGAGATCACGCAGTCTCTCGGGTCAGTTAGAGATCAAGCTGTTTCTGAGGGCAATTCGAGATCAAGCTGTCTCTCGGTTCAAATAGAGATCAAGCTGTCCCTCCGGTCAATTAGAGATCAAACTGTTTCTTAGGTCAATTAGAGATCAAGCTGTCTCTTGTCTCAATTAGGGATCAAGCTGTCTCTGAGGTCAATTAGAGATCAAGCTGTCTCTCAGGTCAATTAGAGATCAAGCTGTCTCTCGGGTGAATTAGAGATCAAGCTGTCTCTCAGGTCAGTTAGAGATCAAGCTCTCCGTCCGGTCAATTAGAGATCAAGCTGTCTCTCGGGTCAATTAGAGTTTAAGCAGTCTCTCAGGTCAATTAGAGATCAAGCTCTCCGCCCGGTCAATTCGAGATCAAGCTGTCTCTCGGGTGAATTAGAGATCAAGCTCTCTCTCGTGTCAATTAGAGATCAAGCTGTCTTTCCGGTCAATTAGAGTTCAAGCTGTCTCTGGGGTCAATTCGAGGTCAAGCTGTCCCTCGGTTCAATTATAGATCAAGCTGTCTCTCTGTTCAATTAGAGATCAAGCTGTCTCTCGGGTCAATTAGAGATCAAGCTGTCTCTCCAGTCAATTAGTGATCAAGGTGTCCCTCCAGTCAATTAGAGATCAAGCTGTCTTTCGGGTCAATTAGAGATCCATCTGTCTCTCTGGTCAATTAGAGATCAAGCTGTCGCTCAGGTCTATTAGAGATGAAGCTGTCTGTCTGGTCAATTAGAGATCAAGATGTATCTCCGGTAATTAGAGATCAAGCTGTCTCTCCGGTCAATTGGAGATCAAGCTGTCTCTGAGGTCAATTAGAGATCAAGCTGTCTCTCGGGTCAAGTAGAGATCAAGCTGTCTCCCAGGTCAATTAGAGAGCAAAGTGTCTCTGAGGTCAATTCGAGATCAAGCTGTCACTCGGGTCAATTACAGATCAAACTGTCTCTCAGGTCAATTAGAGATCAAGCTGTCTCTCAGGTCAATTAGAGATCAAGCTGTCTCTCAGGTCAATCAGTGTTCAAACTCTCTCTGAGGTCAATTAGAATTTAAGCTGTCTCCCGGGTCATTTAGAGATCAAGCTGTCTCTCCGGTCAATTAGAGATCAAACTGTCTCTCGGGTCAATTAGAGATCAAGCTGTCTCTCCGGTCAATTAGAGATCAAGCTGTCTCTCAGATCAATTAGAGATCAAGCTGTCTCTCCGGTCATTTAGAGATCAAGTTGTCTCTTAGCTCTATTCGTGATCAAGCTGTCTCTCCGGTCAATTCGAGATCAAGCGGTCTCTCGGGTCAAATAGTGTTTAAGCAGTCTCTCAGATCAGTTAGAGATCAAGCTCTCCGTCCGGTCAATTAGAGATCAAGCTGTCTCTCAGGTCAATCAGTGTTCAAACTCTCTCTGAGGTCAATTAGAGTTTAAGCTGTCTCCCGGGTCATTTAGAGATCAAGCTGTCTCTCCGGTCAATTAGAGATCAAACTGTCTCTCGGGTCAATTAGAGATCAAGCTGTCTCTCCGGTCAATTAGAGATCAAGCTGTCTCTCAGATCAATTAGAGATCAAGCTGTCTCTCCGGTCATTTAGAGATCAAGTTGTCTCTTAGCTCTATTCGTGATCAAGCTGTCTCTCCGGTCAATTCGAGATCAAGCGGTCTCTCGGGTCAAATAGTGTTTAAGCAGTCTCTCAGATCAGTTAGAGATCAAGCTCTCCGTCCGGTCAATTAGAGATCAAGCTGTCTCTCGGGTCAATTAGAGTTTAAGCAGTCTCTCAGGTCAATTAGAGATCAAGCTCTCCGCCCGGTCAATTCGAGATCAAGCTGTCTCTCGGGTGAATTAGAGATCAAGCTCTCTCTCGTGTCAATTAGAGATCAAGCTGTCTTTCCGGTCAATTAGAGTTCAAGCTGTCTCTGGGGTCAATTCGAGATCAAGCTGTCTCTTGCGTCAATTCGAGGTCAAGCTGTCCCTCGGTTCTATTATAGATCAAGCTGTCTCTCTGTTCAATTAGAGATCAAGCTGTCTCTCGGGTCAATTAGAGATCAAGCTGTCTCTCAGGTCAATCAGAGTTCAAGCTGTCTCTCGGATCAATTGGAGGTCAAGCTGACTCTCGGGTCAATTAGAGATCAAGCTGTCTCTGAAATCAATTAGAGATAAGCAGCCTCTTAGGTCAATTAGAGATCAAGCTGTCTCTGAGGTAAATTAGAGATCAAGCTGTATCTCGGGTCAATTAGACTTCAAGCTGTTCACCAGTCAATTAGAGATCAAGCTGTCTCTCGGGTGAATTATAGATCAAGCTGTCTCTCTGGTCAATTAGAGATCAAGCTGTCTCTGAGGTCAATTGGAGATCAAGCTGTCTCTCCAATCAATTAGAGGTCAACCTGTCTCTCATGTCAATTAGAGATCCAGCTGTCACTTGGGTCAATTAAAGTTCAAGCTGTCTCTCGTGTCAATTAGAGATCAAGCTGTCTCTGAGGTCAATTCAAGATCAAGCTGTCTCTCGGGTCAATTAGAGATCAAGCTCTCTGTTAGGTCAATTAGAGATCACGCAGTCTCTCGGGTCAGTTAGAGATCAAGCTGTTTCTGAGGGCAATTAGAGATCAAGCTGTCTCTCGGTTCAAATAGAGATCAAGCTGTCCCTCCGGTCAATTAGAGATCAAACTGTTTCTTAGGTCAATTAGAGATCAAGCTGTCTCTTGTCTCAATTAGGGATCAAGCTGTCTCTGAGGTCAATTAGAGATCAAGCTGTCTCTCAGGTCAATTAGAGATCAAGCTGTCTCTCGGGTGAATTAGAGATCAAGCTGTCTCTCAGGTCAGTTAGAGATCAAGCTTTCCGTCCGGTCAATTAGAGATCAAGCTGTCTCTCGGGTCAATTAGAGTTTAAGCAGTCTCTCAGGTCAATTAGAGATCAAGCTCTCCGCCCGGTCAATTCGAGATCAAGCTGTCTCTCGGGTGAATTAGAGATCAAGCTCTCTCTCGTGTCAATTAGAGATCAAGCTGTCTTTCCGGTCAATTAGAGTTCAAGCTGTCTCTGGGGTCAATTCGAGATCAAGCTGTCTCTTGCGTCAATTCGAGGTCAAGCTGTCCCTCGGTTCAATTATAGATCAAGCTGTCTCTCTGTTCAATTAGAGATCAAGCTGTCTCTCGGGTCAATTAGAGATCAAGCTGTCTCTCAGGTCAATCAGAGTTCAAGCTGTCTCTCGGATCAATTGGAGGTCAAGCTGACTCTCGGGTCAATTAGATCACGCTGTCTCTGAAATCAATTAGAGATAAGCAGCCTCTTAGGTCAATTAGAGATCAAGCTGTCTCTGAGGTAAATTAGAGATCAAGCTGTATCTCGGGTCAATTAGACTTCAAGCTGTTCACCAGTCAATTAGAGATCAAGCTGTCTCTCGGGTCAATTATAGATCAAGCTGTCTCTCTGGTCAATTAGAGATCAAGGTGTCTCTGAGGTCAATTGGAGATCAAGCTGTCTCTCCAATCAATTAGAGGTCAACCTGTCTCTCATGTCAATTAGAGATCCAGCTGTCCCTTGGGTCAATTAAAGATCAAGCTGTCTCTCGTGTCAATTAGAGATCAAGCTGTCTCTGAGGTCAATTCAAGATCAAGCTGTCTCTCGGATCAATTAGAGATCAAGCTCTTGGTTAGCTCAATTAGAGATCACGCAGTCTCTCGGGTCAGTTAGAGATCAAGCTGTTTCTGAGGGCATTTAGAGATCAAGCTGTCTCTCGGTTCAAATAGAGATCAAGCTGTCCTTCCGGTCAATTAGAGATCAAACTGTTTCTTAGGTCAATTAGAGAACAAGCTGTCTCTTGTCTCAATTAGGGATCAAGCTGTCTCTGAGGTCAATTAGAGATCAAGCTGTCTCTCAGGTCAATTAGAGATCAAGCTGTCTCTCGGGTCAATTAGAGATCAAGCTGTCTCTCAGGTCAGTTAGAGATCAAGCTCTCTCTCGGGTCAATTAGAGATCAAGCTGTCCCTGAGGTCAATTAGAGATCAAGCTGCCTCTCGGGTCAATTAGAGATCAAGCTGTCTCTGACGTCAATTAGAGATCAAGCTGCCTCTCGGGTCAATTACAGATCAAGCTGTCTCTGAGGTCAGTTAGAGATCAAGCTTTCTCTCGGGTAAATTAGAGATCAAGCTGTCTCTCAGATCAATTCGAGATCAAGTTGTCTCTCCGGTCAATTAGAGATCAAGCTGTCTCTCAGTACAAAATGATCAAGCAGTCTCTCGGGTCAATTAGAGATCAAGTTGTCTCTCCGGTCAATTAGAGTTCAAGCTTTCTCTCAGGTAAATTAAAGATCAAGCTGTCTCTCAGATCAATTAGAGGTCAAGCTGTCTCTCGGGTCAATTAGAGATCAAGCTGTCTCTCAGGTCAATTCGAGATCAAGCTGTCTCTCGGGTCAATTAGAGATCAAGCTGTCTCTCATGCCAATTAGAGATCAAGCTGTATCTCGGGTCAATTAGAGATCTAGCTGTCTCTCGGGTCAATTAGAGATCAAGCTGTCACTGAGAACAATTAGAGGTCAAGCTGTCTCTCGGTTCAATTGGAAATCAAGCTGTCTCTCGGGTCAATTAGTGATCAAGCTGTCTCTTAGGTCAATTAGAGATCAAGCTGTCTCTCGGGTCAATTAGAGATCAAGCTGTCTGTCCAGTCAATTCGAGATCAAGCTGTCTCTCGTGTCAATTAGAGATCAAGATGTCTCTCGGGTCAATTACAGATTAAGCTGTCTCTCAGGTCATTTAGATATCAAGCTGTCTCTCAGTTCAATTAGAGATCAAACTGACGCTGAGGTCAATTAGAGATCAAGCTGCCGCTCCGGTCTATTAGAGATCAAGCTTTCTCTCTGGTCAATTAGAGACCAAGCTGTCTCTCGGGTCAATTAGAGATCAAGCTCTCTCTCGGGTGAATTAGAGATCAAGCTCTCTCTCGTGTGAATTAGAGATCAAGCTATCTTTCCGGTCAATTAGAGTTCAAGCTGTCTCTGGGGTCAATTCAAGATCAAGCTGTCTCTTGCGTCAATTCGAGATCAAGCTGTCCCTCGGTTCAATTATAGATCAAGCTGTCTCTCTGTTCAATTAGAGATCAAGCTGTCTCTTGGGTCAATTAGAGATCAAGCTGTCTCTCCAGTCATTTAGAGATCAAGCTGTCTCTCAGGTCAATTAAAGATCAAGCTGTCTCTCAGGTCAATTCGAGATCAAGCTGTCTCTCCAGTCAATTATAGATGAAGCTGTCTCTCAGTTCAATTAGAGATCAAGCTGTCTCTCAGGTCAGTTAGAGATCAAGCTGTTTCTGAGGGCAATCAGAAATCAAGCTGTCTCTCGGTTCAAATAGAGATCAAGCTGTCCCTCCGGTCAATTAGAGATCAAGATGTTTCTCAGGTCAATTAGAGATCAAGCTGTCTCTTGTCTCAATTAGAGATCAAGCTGTCTCTGAGGTCAATTAGAGATCAAGCTCTCTCTCAGGTCAATTAGAGATCAAGCTGTCTCTCAGGTCAGTTAGAGATCAAGCTGTCTCTCAGGTCAATTAGAGATCAAGCTGTCTCTGAGGTCAATTGGAGATCAAGCTGCCTCTCGGGTCAATTAGAGATCAAGCTGTCTCTGACGTCAATTAGATATGAAGCTGCATCTCGGGTCAATTACAGATCAAGCTGTCTCTGAGGTCAGTTAGAGATCAAGCTGTCTCTCGGGTAAATTAGAGATCAAGCTGTCTCTCAGATCAATTCGAGATCAAGTTGTCTCTCCGATCAACTAGAGATCAAGCTGTCTCTCAGTACAAAATGATCAAGCTGTCTCTCGGGTCAATTAGAGATCAAGTTGTCTCTCCGGTCAATTAGAGTTCAAGCTTACTCTCAGGTAAATTAAAGATCAAGTTGTCTCTGACATCAATTAGAGGTCAAGCTGTCTCTCGGGTCAATTAGAGACCAAGCTGTCACTCAGGTCAATTCGAGATCAAGCTGTCTCTCGGGTCAATTAGAGATCAAGCTGTCTCTCAGGCCGATTAGAGATCAAGCTGTATCTCGGGTCAGTTAGAGATCTAGCTGTCTCTCGGGTCAATTAGAGATCAAGCTGTCACTGAGAACAATTAGAGGTCAAGCTGTCTCTCGGGTCAATTAGAGATCAAGCTGTCTCTTAGGTCAATTAGAGATCAAGCTGTCTCTCGGTTCAATTCGAAATCAAGCTGTCTCTCGGGTCAATTAGTGATCAAGCTCTCTCTAAGGTCAATTAGAGATCAAGCTGTCTCTCGGGTCAATTAGAGATCAAGCTGTCTGTCCAGTCAATTAGAGGTCAAGCTGTCTCTCCGATCAATTAGAGATCAAGTTGTCTCTCGGGTCAATTAGAGATCAAGCTGTCTCTCAGGTCAATCAGAGTTCAAGCTGTCTCTCGGATCAATTGGAGGTCAAGCTGACTCTCGGGTCAATTAGAGATCAAGCTGTCTCTGAAATCAATTAGAGATAAGCAGTCTCTTAGGTCAATTAGAGATCAAGCTGTCTCTGAGGTAAATTAGAGATCAAGCTGTATCTCTGGTCAATTAGACCTCAAGCTGTTCTCCAGTCAATTAGAGATCAAGCTGTCTCTCGGGTCAATTATAGATCAAGCTGTCTCTCTGGTCAATTAGAGATCAAGCTGTCTCTGAGTTCAATAGGAGATCAAGCTGTCTCTCCAATCAATTAGAGGTCAACCTGTCTCTCATGTCAATTAGAGATCCAGCTGTCCCTTGGGTCAATGAAAGATCAAGCTGTCTCTCGTGTCAATTAGAGATCAAGCTGTCTCTGAGGTCAATTCAAGATCAAGCTGTCTCTCTGGTCAATAAGAGATAAAGCTGTCCCTCAGGTCAATTCGAGATCAAGCTGTCTCTCGTGTCAATTAGAGATCAAGATGTCTCTCGGGCCAATTACAGATTAAGCTGTCTCTCAGGTCAATTAGATATCAAGCTGTCTCTCAGTTCAATTAGAGATCAAACTGACGCTGAGGTCAATTAGAGATCAAGCTGCCGCTCCGGTCTATTAGAGATCAAGCTTTCTCTCTGGTCAATTAGAGACCAAGCTGTCTCTCGGGTCAATTAGAGATCAAGCTCTCTCTCCGGTGAATTAGAGATGAAGCTGTCTCTGAGTTCAATTAGAGATCAAGCTGTCTCCAGGGTCAATTAGAGATCAAGCTGTCTCCAGTGTCAATTAGAGATCAAGCTCTCTCTCAGGTCAATTAAAGATCAAGCTGACTCTCAGGTCAATTAGAGATCAAGCTGTCTCTCAGTTCAATTAGAGATCAATCTGTCTCAGCGGTCAATTAGAGATCAAGCTGTCTGCCGGGTCAATTAGAGATCAAGCTGTCTCTCAGGTCAATTGGAGATCAAGCTGTCTCTCGGGTCAATTGGAGATCAATCTGTTCCTCTGGTCAATTAGAGATCAAGCTGACTCTCGTGTCAATTAGAGATCAAGCTGTCTGTCGTGTGAATTAGAGATCAAGCTGTTTCTCGGGTCAATTCAAGATCAAGCTGTCTCTCGGGTCAATTCGAGATCAAGCTGTCTCTCGGTTGAATTAGAGATCAAGCTCCCTCTCGTGTCAATTAGAGATCAAGCTGTCTTTCCGGTCAAGTAGAGTTCAAGCTGTCTCTGGGGTCAATTCGAGATCAAGCTGTCTCTTGCGTCAATTCGAGGTCAATCTGTCCCTCGGTTCAACTTTAGATCAAGCTGTCTCTCTGTTCAATTAGAGATCAAGCTGTCTCTCGGGTCAATTAGAGATCAAGCTGTCTCTCAGGTCAATCAGAGTTCAAGCTGTCTCTCGGATCAATTGGAGGTCAAGCTGGCTCTCGGGTCAATTAGAGATCAAGCTGTCTCTGAAATCAATTAGAGATAAGCAGTCTCTTAGGTCAATTAGAGATCAAGCTGTCTCTGAGGTAAATTAGAGATCAAGCTGTATCTCGGGTCAATTAGACTTCAAGCTGTTCTCCATTCAATTAGAGATCAAGCTGTCTCTCGGATCAATTGGAGGTCAAGCTGACTCTCGGGTCAATTAGAGATCAAGCTGTCTCTGAAATCAATTAGAGTTAAGCAGTCTCTTAGGTCAATTAGAGATCAAGCTGTCTCTGAGGTAAATTAGAGATCAAGCTGTATCTCGGGTGAATTAGACTTCAAGCTGTTCTCCAGTCAATTAGCGATCAAGCTGTCTCTCGGGTCAATTATAGATCAAGCTGTCTCTCTGGTCAATTAGAGATCAAGCTGTCTCTGAGGTCAATTGGAGATCAAGCTGTCTCTCCATTCAATTAGAGGTCAACCTGTTTCTCATGTCAATTAGAGATCCAGCTGTCCCTTGGGTCAATTAAAGATCAAGCTGTCTCTCGTGTCAATTAGAGATCAAGCTGTCTCTGAGGTCAATTCAAGATCAAGCTGTCTCTCGTGTCAATTAGAGATCAAGATGTCTCTCGGGCCAATTACAGATTAAGCTGTCTCTCAGGTGAATTAGATATCAAGCTGTCTCTCAGTTCAATTAGAGATCAAACTGACGCTGAGGTCAATTAGAGATCAAGCTGCCGCTCTGGTCTATTAGAGATCAAGCTTTCTCTCTGGTCAATTAGAGACCAAGCTGTCTCTCGGGTCAATTAGAGATCAAGCTGTCTGTAATGTTAATTAGAGATCAAGCTGTCTCTCAGGTCAATTAGAGATCAAGCTGTCTCCAGGGTCAATTAGAGATCAAGCTCTCTCTCAGGTCAATTAAAGATCAAGCTGACTCTCAGTTCAATTAGAGATCAAGCTGTCTCAGCGGTCAATTAGAGATCAAGCTGTCTGCCGGGTCAATTAGAGATCAAGCTGTCTCTCAGGGCAATTGGAGATCAAGCTGTCTCTCGGGACAATTGGAGATCAATCTGTTCCTCTGGTCAATTAGAGATCAAGCTGACTCTCGGGTCAATTAGAGATCAAGCTGTCTGTCGTGTGAATTAGAGATCAAGCTGTTTCTCGGGTCAATTCAAGATCAAGCTGTCTCTTGGGTCAATTCGAGATCAAGCTGTCTCTCGGGTGAATTAGAGATCAAGCTCTCTCTCGTGTCAATTAGAGATCAAGCTGTCTTTCCGGTCAATTAGAGTTCAAGCTGTCTCTGGGGTCAATTCGAGATCAAGCTGTCTCTTGCGTCAATTCGAAGTCAAGCTGATCCTCGGTTCAATTATAGATCAAGCTGTCTCTCTGTTCAATTAGAGATCAAGCTGTCTCTCGGGTCAATTAGAGATCAAGCTGTCTCTCCGTTCAATTATGAATCAAGGTGTCCCTCCAGTCAATTAGAGATCAAGCTGTCTTTCGGGTCAATTAGAGATCCATCTGTAGCTCTGGTCAATTAGAGATCAAGCTGTCACTCAGGTCTATTAGAGATGAAGCTGTCTGTCTGGTCAATTAGAGATCAAGATGTATCTCCGGTAATTAGAGATCAAGCTGTCTCTCTGGTCAATTGGAGATCAAGCTGTCTCTGAGGTCAATTAGAGATCAAGCTGTCTCTCGGGTCAATTAGAGATCAAGCTGTCTCCCAGGTCAATTAGAGATCAAGCTGTCTCTCGGGCCAATTAGAGATCAAGCTGCCTCTCAGATCAATTAGAGAGCAAAGTGTCTCTGAGGTCAATTCGAGATCAAGCTGTCACTCGGGTCAATTAGAGATCAAACTGTCTCTCAGGTCAATTAGAGATCAAGCTGTCTCTCAGGTCAATTAGAGATCAAGCTGTCTCTCAGGTCAATCAGTGTTCAAACTCTCTCTGAGGTCAATTAGAGATCAAGCTGTCTCTCGGGTCATTTAGAGATCAAGCTGTCTCTCCGGTCAATTAGAGATCAAACTGTCTCTCGGGTCAATTAGAGATCAAGCTGTCTCTCCGGTCAATTAGAGATCAAGCTGTCTCTCAGATCAATTAGAGATCAAGCTGTCTCTCCGGTCATTTAGAGATCAAGCTGTCTCTTAGCTCTATTCGTGATCAAGCTGTCTCTCCGGTCAATTCGAGATCAAGCGGTCTCTCGGGTCAAATAGTGTTTAAGCAGTCTCTCAGTTCAATTAGAGGTCAAGCTCCCCGTCCGGTCAATTAGAGATCAAGCTGTCACTCGGGTCAATTAGAGTTTAAGCAGTCTCTCAGGTCAATTAGAGATCAAGCTCTCCGCCCGGTCAATTGGAGATCAAGCTGTCTCTCGGGTGAATTAGAGATCAAGCTCTCTCTCGTGTCAATTAGAGATCAAGCTGTCTTTCCGGTCAATTAGAGTTCAAGCTGTCTCTGGGGTCAATTCGAGATCAAGCTGTCTCTTGCATCAATTCGAGGTCAAGCTGTCCCTCGGTTCAATTATAGATCAAGCTGTCTCTCTGTTCAATTAGAGATCAAGCTGTCTCTCCGGTCAATTAGTGATCAAGGTGTCCCTCCAGTCAATTAGAGATCAAGCTGTCTTTCGGGTCAATTAGAGATCCATCTGTCTTTATGGTCAATTAGAGATCAAGCTGTCGCTCAGGTCTATTAGAGATGGAGCTGTCTGTCTGGTCAATTAGAGATCAAGATGTATCTCCGGTAATTAGAGAACAAGCTGTCTCTCCGGTCAATTGGAGATCAAGCTGTCTCTGAGGTCAATTAGAGATCAAGCTGTCTCTCGGGTCAATTAGAGATCAAGCTGTCTCCCAGGTCAATTAGAGATCAAGCTGTCTCTCGGGCCAATTAGAGATCAAGCTGCCTCTCAGATCAATTAGAGAGCAAAGTGTCTCTGAGGTCAATTCGAGATCAAGCTGTCACTCGGGTCAATTAGAGATCAAGCTGTCTCTCCGGTCAATTAGAGATCAAACTGTCTCTCGGGTCAATTAGAGATCAAGCTGTTTCTCCGGTCAATTAGAGATCAAGCTGTCTCTCAGGTCAATTAGAGATCAAGCTGTCTCTCCGGTCATTTAGAGATCAAGCTGTCTCTTAGCTCTATTCGTGATCAAGCTGCCTCTCCGGTCAATTCGAGATCAAGATGTCTCTCGGGTCAAATTGTGTTTGAGCAGTCTCTCAGGTGAATTAGAGATCAAGCTCTCCATCCGGTCAATTAGAGATCAAGCTGTCTCCCGGGTCAATTAGAGTTTAAGCAGTCTCTCAGGTCAATTAGAGATCAAGCTCTCCGCCCGGTCAAATGAGATCATGCTGTCTCTCGGGTCAGTTAGAGATCAAGCTGTCTCTCGGGTCAATTAGAGATCAAGCTGTCTCTCCGGTCAATTAGAGATCAAGCTGTCTGAGGTCAATTAGAGATCAATCTCTCTCTCGGGTCAATTAGAGATCAAGCTGTCTCTCGGGTCAATTAGAGATCAAGCTGTCTCTCGGGTCAATTAGAGATCAAGCTGTCTCTCCGGTGAATTAGAGATCAAGCTGTCTCTGCAGTCAATTAGAGATCAAGCTATCTCTCGGGTCAATTACAGATGAAGCTGATTCTCGGGTCAATTGGAGATCAGGCTGTCTCTCAGGTCAATTAGAGATCAAGCTGTCTCTCAGGTCAATCACAGAACACGCTGTCTCTCTGGTCAATTAGAGATCAAGCTGTCTCTCATGTCAATTAGAAATCAAGCTGTCTCTCAGGTCAATTCGAGATCAAACTGTCTCTCCGGCCAATTAGACATCAAGCTCGCTCTGAGGTCTAATCGAGATCAAATTGTCTCTCGGGTCAATTATAGATCAAGCTGTCGCTCTGGTCAATTAGAGATCAAGCTGTCTCCCCGATCAATTAGAGATCAAGCTGTCTCTCGGGTCAATTAGAGATCAATATGTCTCTCAGGTCAATTAGAGGTCATGCTTTCTCTCGGTTCAATTATAGATCAAACTGTCTCGCCGATCAATTAGAGATCAAGATGCCTCTCCGGTCAATTAGAGATAAATATTTCTCTCAGGTCAATTAGACATCGAACTGTCTCTCGGGTTAATTAGTGATCAAGCTTTCTCTCAGGTCAATTAGATATCAAGCTGTATCTCCAGTCAATTAGAGATCAAGCTGTCTCTCGGGTCAATTCGAGATCAAGCTGTCTCTCGGGTCAATTAGTGATCAAGCTGTCTCTCACGTCAATTCGAGATCAAGCTGTCTCTCGGGTCAATTAGATATCAAGCTGTATCTCGGGTCAATTAGAGATCAAGCTGTCTCTCCAATCAATCAGAGATCAAGGTGCCTCTCGGGTCAATTATAGATCAAGCTGTCTCTCCGGTCATTTAGAGATCAAGCTGAATCTCGGGTCAATTGGAGATCAAGCTCTCTCTCGGTTCAATTCGAGATCAAGCTGTCTATCGGGTCAATTATAGATGAAGCTCTCTCTCGTGTCAATTAGAGATCAAGCTGTCTTTCCGGTCAATTAGAGTCGAAGCTGTCTCTGGGGTCAATTCGAGATCAAGCTGTCTCTCGGGTCAATTAGAGATCAAGCTGTCTCTTGCATCAATTAGAGATCAAGCTGTCTCTCCGGTCAATTAGTGATCAAGCTGTCCCTCTGGTCAATTAGAGATCAAGCTGTCTTTCGGGTAAATTAGAGATCAAGCTGTCTCTCTGGTCAATTAGAGATCAAGCTGCCTCTCCGGTCAATTAGAGATCAATATTTCTCTCAGGTCAATTAGAGATCAAGCTGTCTCTGAGTTCAATTAGAGATCAAGCTGTCTCTCCGGTCATTTGGAGATCAATATTTCTCTCAGATCAATTAGAAATCAAACTGTCTCCCGGTTCAATTAGAGATCAAGCTGTCTCTCAGGTCAATTTGAGATCAAGCTGTCTCCGAGGTCAATTAGAGATCAAGCTGTCTCTCAGGTCAATTAGAGATCAAGCTGTCTCTGAGGTCAATTAGATATCAAGCTGTATCTCGGGTCAATTAGAGATCAAGCTGTCTCTCCAATCAATCAGAGATCAAGGTGTCTCTCGGGTCAATTAGAGATCAAGCTGTCTGCCGGGTCAATTAGAGATCAAGCTGACTCTCAGGTCAATTGGAGATCAAGCTGTCTCTCGGCTCAATTGGAGATCAATCTGTTCCTCTGGTCAATTAGAGATCATGCTGACTCTCGGGACAATTAGATAGCAAGCTGTCTGTCGTGTGAATTAGAGATCAAGCTGTCTCCCGGGTCAATTCAAGATCAAGCTGTCTCTCGGGTCAATTCGAGATCAAGCTGTCTCTCGGGCGGATTAGAGATCAAGCTCTCTCTCGTGTCAATTAGAGATCAAGCTGTCTTTCCGGTCAATTAGAGTTCAAGCTGTCTCTGGGGTCAATTCGAGATCAAGCTGTCTCTTGCGTCAATTCGAGATCAAGCTGTCTCTTGGTTCAATTATAGATCAAGCTGTCTCTCTGTTCAATTAGAGATCAAGCTGTCTCTCGGGTCAATTAGAGATCAAGCTGTCTCTCCGGTCAATTAGTGATCAAGGTGTCCCTCCAGTCAATTAGAGATCAAGCTGACTTTCAGTTCAATTAGAGATCAATCTGTCTCTCTGGTCAATTGGAGATCAAGCTGTCTCTGAGGTCAATTAGAGATCAAGCTGTCTCTCGGGTCAATTAGAGATGAAGCTGTCTGCGTGGTCAATTAGAGATCAAGATGTATCTCCGGTAATTAGAGATCAAGCTGTCTCTCCGGTCAATTGGAGATCAAGCTGTCTCTGAGGTCAATTAGAGATCAAGCTGTCTCTCGGGTCAATTAGAGATCAAGCTGTCTCCCAGGTCAATTAGAGATCAAGATGTCTCTCGGGTCAATTAGAGATCAAGCTGTCTCTCATGTCAATTAGAGATCAAGCAGACTCTAGGGTCAATTAGAGATCAAACTGCATCTCAGGTCAATTAGAGATCAAGCTGTGTCCCAGGTCAATTAGAGATCAAACAGTCTCTCCAGTCAATTAGAGATCAAACTGTCTCTCCAGTCAATTAGAGATCAAAGTGTCTCTCGGGTCAATTAGAGATCAAGCTGTCTCTCCGGTCAATTAGAGATCAAGCTGTCTCTCAGATCAATTAGAGATCAAGCTGTCTCTGAGGTCAATGAGAGATCAAGCTGTCTCTCAGGTCATTTAGAGATCAAGCTGTCTCTTAGCTCTATTCGTGGTCAAGCTGTCTCTCCGGTCAATTCGAGATCAAGCTGTCTCTCGGGTCAAATAGAGTTTAAGCAGTCTCTCAGGTCAATTAGAGATCAAACTCTCCGTCTGGTCAATTAGAGATCAAGCTGTCTCTCGGGTCAATTAGAGTTTAAGCAGTCTCTCAGGTCAATTAGAGATCAAGCTCTCTGCCCGGTCAATTAGAGATCAAGCTGTCTCTCGGGTCAATTAGAGATCAAGCTGTCTCTCCGGTCAATTAGAGATCAAGCTGTCTCTCCGGTCAATTAGAGATCAAGCAGTCTGAGGTCAATTAGAGATCAATCTCTCTCTCGGGTCAATTAGAGATCAAGCTGTCTCTCGGGTCAATTAGAGATCAAGCTGTCTCTCCGGTCAATTAATGATCAAGCTGTCTCTGCAGTCAATTAGAGATCAAGCTATCTCTCGGGTCAATTACAGATGAAGCTGATTCTCGGGTCAATTGGAGATCAGGCTCTCTCTCAGGTCAATTAGAGATCAAGCTGTCTCTCAGGTCAATCACAGAACACGCTGTCTCTCTGGTCAATTAGATATCAAGCTGTATCTCGGGTCAATTAGAGATCAAGCTGTCTCTCCAATCAATCAGAGATCAAGGTGTCTCTCAGGTCAATTATAGATCAAGCTGTCTCTCCGGTCATTTTGAGATCAAGCTGAATCTCGGGTCAATTAGAGATCAAGCTCCCTCTCGGGTCAATTCGAGATCAAGCTGTCTCTCGGGTCAATTAGAGATCAAGCTCTCTCTCGTGTCAATTAGAGATCAAGCTGTCTTTCCGGTCAATTAGAGTTGAAGCTGTCTCTGGGGTCAATTCGAGATCAAGCTGTCTCTCGGATCAATTAGAGATCAAGCTGTCTCTTGCATCAATTAGAGATTAAGCTGTCTCTCCGGTCAATTAGTGATCATGCTGTCCATCTGGTCAATTAGAGATCAAGCTGTCTTTCGGGTCAATTAGAGATCAAGCTGTCTCTCAGGTCTATTAGAGATGAAGCTGACTTTCCGGTCAATTAGAGATCAAGATGTATCTCCGGTCAATTAGAGATCAAGCTGTCTTTCCGGTCAATTAGAGATCAAGCTGTCTCTGAGGTCAATTAGAGACCAAGCTGTCTCTCGGGTCAATTAGAGATCAAGCTGTCTCTCAGGTCAATTAGAGATCAAGCTGTCTCTCGGGTCAATTAGAGATCAAGCTGTCTCTCAGATCAATTAGAGATCAAGCTGTCTCTGAGGTCAATTAGAGATCAAGCTGTCTCTCCGGTCATTTAGAGATCAAGCTGTCTCTTAGCTCTATTCGTGATCAAGCTGTCTCTCCGGTCAATTCGAGAGCAAGCTGTCTCTCGGGTCAAAGAGTTTAAGCAGTCTCTCAGGTCAATTAGAGATCAAGCTCTCTGTCCGGTCAATTAGAGATCAAGCTGTCTCTCGGGTCAATTAGAGTTTAAGCAGTCTCTCAGGTCAATTAGAGATCAAGCTCTCCACCCGGTCAATTAGAGTTCAAGCTGTCTCTCGGGTCAATTAGAGATCAAGCTGTCTCTCGGGTCAATTAGAGATCAAGCTGTCTCTCGGGTCAATTAGAGATCAAGCTGTCTCTCCGGTCAATTGAAGATCAAGCTGCCTCTGCAGTCAATTATAGATCAAGCTATCTCTCGGGTCAATTACAGATGAAGCTGATTCTCGGGTCAATTGGAGATCAGGCTCTCTCTCAGGTCAATTAGAGATCAAGCTGTCTCTCAGGTCAATCACAGAACGCGCTGTCTCTCTGGTCAATTCGAGATCAAGCTGTCTCTCATGTCAATTAGAAATCAAGCTGTCTCTCAGGTCAATTCGAGATCAAACTGTGTCTCCGGTCAATTAGACATCAAGCTCGCTCTGAGGTCTAATCGAGATCAAATTGTCTCTCGGGTCAATTAGAGATCAAGCTGTCTCTCTGGTCAATTAGAGATCAAGCTGTCTCCCCGATCAATTAGAGATCAAGCTGTCTCTCGGGTCAATTAGAGATCAAAATGTCTCTCAGGTCAATTAGAGGTCATGCTTTCTCTCGGGTCAATTATAGATCAAACTGTCTCGCCGATCAATTAGAGATCAAGATGTCTCTCCGGTCAATTAGAGATAAATATTTCTCTCAGGTCAATTAGACATCAAACTGTCTCTCGGGTTAATTAGAGATCAAGCTGTCTCTCAGGTCAATTAGAGGTCAAGCTGTCTCTGAAGTCAATTGGATATCAAGCTGTATCTCGAGTCAATTAGACATCAAGCTGTCTCTCGGGTCAATTCGAGATCAAGCTGTCTCTCAGGTCAATTAGTGATCAAGCTGTCTCTCGCGTCAATTCGAGATCAAGCTGTCTCTCGGGTCAATTAGAGATGAAGCTGCCTCTCCGGCCAATTAGAGATCAATATTTCTCTCAGGTCAATTAGAGATCAAGCTGTCTCTGAGTTCAATTAGAGATCAAGCTGTCTCTCAGGTCAATTAGAGATGAAGCTGCCTCTCCGGTCAATTAGAGATCAATATTTCTCTCAGATCAATTAGAAATCAAACTGTCTCCCGGTTCAATGAGAGATCAAGCTGTCTCTCAGGTCAATTAGAGATCAAGCTGTCTGCGAGGTCAATTAGAGTTCAAGCTTTCTCTCAGGTCAATTAGAGATCAAGCTGTCTCTGAGGCCAATTAGATATCAAGCTGTATCTCGGGTCAATTAGAGATCAAGCTGTCTCTCCAATCAATCAGAGATCAAGGTGTCTCTCGGGTCAATTATAGATCAAGCTGTCTCTCCGGTCATTTAGAGATCAAGCTGAATCTCGGGTCAATTAGAGATCAAGCTCTCTCTCGGGTCAATTAGAGATCAAGCTTTTTCTCTTGTCAATTAGAGATCAAGCTGTCTTTCTGGTCAATTAGAGTTGAAGCTGTCTCTGGGGTCAATTCGAGATCAAGCTGTCTCTCGGGTCAACCAGAGATCAAGCTGTCTCTTGCGTCAATTAGAGATCAAGCTGTCTCTCCAGTCAATTAGTGATCAAGCTGTCCCTCCGGTCAATTAGAGATCAAGCTGTCTTTTGGGTCAATTAGAGATCAAGCTGTCTCTCTGGTCAATTAGAGATCAAGCTGTCTCTCAGGTCTATTAGAGATGAAGCTGTCTTTCCGGTCAATTAGAGATCAAGATGTCTCTCCGGTCAATTAGAGATCAAGCTGTCTCTCCAATCAATCAGAGATCAAGGTGTCTCTCGGGTCAATTAGAGATCAAGCTGACTGCCGGGTCAATTAGAGATCAAGCTGTCTCTCAGGTCAATTGGAGATCAAGCTGTCTCTCGGCTCAATTGGAGATCAATCTGTTCCTCTGGTCAATTAGAGATCATGCTGACTCTCGGGTCAATTAGAGATCAAGCTGTCTGTCGTGTGAATTAGAGATCAAGCTGTCTCTCGGGTCAATTCAAGATCAAGCTGTCTCTCGGGTCAATTCGAGATCAAGCTGTCTCTCGTGCGAATTAGAGATCAAGCTCTCTCTCGTGTCAATTAGAGATCAAGCTGTCTTTCCGGTCAATTAGAGTTCAAGCTGTCTCTGGGGTCAATTCGAGATCAAGCTGTCTCTTGCGTCAATTCGAGATCAAGCTGTCCCTCGGTTCAATTATAGATCAAGCTCTCTCTCTGTTCAATTAGAGATCAAGCTGTCTCTCGGGTCAATTAGAGATCAAGCTGTCTCTCTGGTCAATTAGTGATCAAGGTTTCCCTCCAGTCAATTAGAGATCAAGCTGTCTTTCGGTTCAATTAGAGATCAATCTGTCTCTCTGGTCAATTAGAGATCAAGCTGTCGCTCAGGTCTATTAGAGATGAAGCTGTCTGTCTGGTCAATTAGAGATCAAGATGTATCTCCGGTAATTAGAGATCAAGCTGTCTGTCCGGTCAATTGGAGATCAAGCTATCTCTGAGGTCAATTAGAGATCAAGCTGTCTCTCGGGTCAATTAGAGATCAAGCTGTCTCCCAGGTCAATTAGAGATCAAGCTGTCTCCCAGGTCAATTAGAGATCAAGCTGTCTCTCAGGTCAATCAGTGTTCAAACTCTCTCTGAGCTCAATTAGAGATCAAGCTGTCTCTCGGGTCAATTAGAGATCAAGCTGTCTCTCAGATCAATTAGAGATCAAGCTGTCTCTCAGATCAATTAGAGATCAAGCTGTCTCTGAGGTCAATGAGAGATCAAGCTGTCTCTCGGGTCAAATAGAGTTTAAGCAGTCTCTCAGGTCAATTAGAGATCAAGCTCTCCGTCTGGTCAATTAGAGATCAAGCTGTCTCTCGGGTCAATTAGAGTTTAAGCAGTCTCTCAGGTCAATTAGAGATCAAGCTCTCCGCCCGGTCAATTAGAGATCAAGCTGTCTCTCGGGTCAATTAGAGATCAAGCTGTCTCTCGGGTCAATTAGAGATCAAGCTGTCTCTCCGGTCAATTAGAGATCAAGCAGTCTGAGGTCAATTAGAGATCAATCTCTCTCTCGGGTCAATTAGAGATCAAGCTGTCTCTCGGGTCAATTAGAGATCAAGCTGTCTCTCGGGTCAATTAGAGATCAAGCTGTCTCTCCGGTCAATTAATGATCAAGCTGTCTCTGCAGTCAATTAGAGATCAAGCTATCTCTCGGGTCAATTACAGATGAAGCTGATTCTCGGGTCAATTGGAGATCAGGCTCTCTCTCAGGTCAATTAGAGATCAAGCTGTCTCTCAGGTCAATCACAGAACACGCTGTCTCTCTGGTCAATTAGAGATCAAGCTGTCTCTCATGACAATTAGAAATCAAGCTGTCTCTCAGGTCAATTAGAGATCAAGCTGTCTCCGAGGTCAATTAGAGATGAAGCTGTCTCTCAGCTCAATTAGAGATCAAGCTGTCTTTGAGGTCAATTAGATATCAAGCTGTATCTCGGGTCAATTAGAGATCAAGCTGTCTCTCCAATCAATCAGAGATCAAGGTGTCTCTCGGGTCAATTATAGATCAAGCTGTCTCTCCGGTCATTTTGAGATCAAGCTGAATCTCGGGTCAATTAGAGATCAAGCTCCCTCCCGGGTCAATTCGAGATCAAGCTGTCTCTCGGGTCAATTAGAGATCAAGCTCTCTCTCGTGTCAATTAGAGATCAAGCTGTCTTTCCGGTCAATTAGAGTTGAAGCTGTCTCTGGGGTCAATTCGAGATCAAGCTGTCTCTCGGATCAATTAGTGATCATGCTGTCCATCCGGTCAATTAGAGATCAAGCTGTCTTTCGGGTCAATTAGAGATCAAGCTGTCTCTCAGGTCTATTAGAGATGAAGCTGTCTTTCCGGTCAATTAGAGATCAAGATATATCTCCGGTCAATTAGAGATCAAGCTGTCTTTCCGGTCAATTAGAGATCAAGCTGTCTCTGAGGTCAATTAGAGACCAAGCTGTCTCTCGGGTCAATTAGAGATCAAGCTGTCTCTCAAATCAATTAGAGATCAAGCTGTCTCTCGGGTCAATTAGAGATCAAGCTGTCTCTGAGGTCAATTAGAGACCAAGCTGTCTCTCGGGTCAATTAGAGATCAAGCTGTCTCTCAAATCAATTAGAGATCAAGCTGTCTCTCCGGTCTTTTAGAGATCAAGCTGTCTCTTAGCTCTATTCGTGATCAAGCTGTCTCTCCGGTCAATTAGAGATCAAGCTGTCTCTCGGGTCAATTAGAGTTTAAGCAGTGTCTCAGGTCAATTAGTGATCAAGCTCTCCACCCGGTCAATTAGAGATCAAGCTGTCTCTTGGGTCAATTAGAGATCAAGCTGTCTCTCGGGTCAATTAGAGATCAAGCTGTCTCTCCGGTCAATTAGAGATCAATCTGTCTCTCCGGTCAATTAAAGATTAAGCTGTCTCTGCAGTCAATTAGAGATCAAGCTATCTCTAGGGTCAATTACAGATGAAGCTGATTCTCGGGTCAATTGGAGATCAGGCTCTCTCTCAGGTCAATTAGAGATCAAGCTGTCTCTCAGGTCAATCACAGAACACGCTGTCTCTCTGGTCAATTAGAGATCAAGCTGTCTCTCATGTCAATTAGAAATCAAGCTGTCTCTCAGGTCAATTCGAGATCAAACTGTCTCTCCGGTCAATTAGACATCAAGCTCGCTCTGAGGTCTAATCGAGATCAAATTGTCTCTCTGGTCAATTAGAGATCAAGCTGTCTCTCTGGTCAATTAGAGATCAAGCTGTCTCCCCGATCAATTAGAGATCAAGCTGTCTCTCGGGTCAATTAGAGATCAAAATGTCTCTCAGGTCAATTAGAGGTCATGCTTTCTCTCGGGTCAATTATAGATCAAACTGTCTCGCCGATCAATTAGAAATCAAGATGTCTCTCCGGTCAATTAGAGATAAATATTTCTCTCAGGTCACTTAGACGTCAAACTGTCTCTCGGGTTAATTAGAGATCAAGCTGTCTCTCAGGTCAATTAGAGGTCAAGCTGTCTCTGAAGTCAATTAGATATCAAGCTGTATCTCGAGTCAATTAGAGATCAAGCTGTCTCTCGGGTCAATTCGAGATCAAGCTGTCTCTCGGGTCAATTAGTGATCAAGCTGTCTCTCGCGTCAATTCGAGATCAAGCTGTCTCTCGGGTCAATTAGAGATGAAGCTGCCTCTCCGGTCAATTAGAGATCAATATTTCTCTCAGGTCAATTAGAGATCAAGCTGTCTCTGAGTTCAATTAGAGATCAAGCTGTCTCTCCGGTCAATTAGAGATCAATATTTCTCTCAGATCAATTAGAAATCAAACTGTCTCCCGGTTCAATTAGAGATCAAGCTGTCTCTCAGGTCAATTAGAGATCAAGCTGTCTGCGAGGTCAATTAGAGTTCAAGCTGTCTCTCAGGTCAATTAGAGATCAAGCTGTCTCTGAGGCCAATTAGATATCAAGCTGTATCTCGGGTCAATTATAGATCAAGCTGTCTCTCCGGTCATTTAGAGATCAAGCTGAATCTCGGGTCAATTAGAGATCAAGCTCTCTCTCGGGTCAATTCGAGATCAAGCTGTCTCTCGGGTCAATTAGAGATCAAGCTCTCTCTCGTGTCAATTAGAGATCAAGCTGTCTTTCCGGTCAATTAGAGTTGAAGCTGTCTCTGGGGTCAATTCGAGATCAAGCTGTCTCTCGGGTCAATTAGAGATCAAGCTGTCTCTTGCGTCAATTAGTGATGAAGCTGTCTCTCCAGTCAATTAGTGATCAAGCTGTCCCTCCGGTCAATTAGAGATCAAGCTGTCTTTTGGGTCAATTAGAGATCAAGCTGTCTCTCTGGTCAATTAGAGATCAAGCTGTCTCTCAGGTCTATTAGAGATGAAGCTGTCTTTCCAGTCAATTAGAGATCAAGATGTCTCAACGGTCAATTAGAGATCAAGCTGTCTCCCCGATCAATTAGAGATCAAGCTGTCTCTCAGGTCAATTAGAGATCAAAATGTCTCTCAGGTCAATTAGAGGTCTTGCTTTCTCTCGGGTCAATTATAGATCAAACTGTCTCGCCGATCAATTAGAGATCAAGCTGTCTGCGAGGTCAATTAGAGTTCAAGCTGTCTCTCAGGTCAATTAGAGATCAAGCTGTCTCTGAGTTCAATTAGATGTCAAGCTGTATCTCGAGTCAATTAGAGATCAAGCTGTCTCTCGGGTCAATTCGAGATCAAGCTGACTCTCGGGTCAATTAGTGATCAAGCTGTCTCTCGCGTCAATTCGAGATCAAGCTGTCTCTCGGGTCAATTGGAGATGAAGCTGTCTCTCGGGTCAATTAGGAATCAAGCTGTCTCTTGGGGCAATTAGAGATCAAGCTGCCTCTGTGGTCAATTAGAGATCAATTTTTCTCTCAGGTCAATTAGAGATCAAGCTGTCTCTGAGTTCAATTAGAGATCAAGCTGTCTCTCCGGAAAATTAGAGATCAATATTTCTCTCAGATCAATTAGAAATCAAACTGTCTCCCGGTACAATTAGAGATCAAGCTGTCTCTCAGGTCAATTAGAGGTCAAGCTGTCTGCGAGGACAATTAGAGTTCAAGCTGTCTCTCTGCTCAATTAGAGATCAAGCTGTCTCTGAGGTCAATTAGATATCAAGCTGTATCTCGGGTCAATTAGAGATCAAGCTGCCTCTCCAATCAATCAGAGATCAAGGTGTCTCTCGGGTCAATTATAGATCAAGCTGTCTCTCCGGTCATTTAGAGATCAAGCTGAATCTCGGGTCAATTAGAGATCAAGCTCTCTCTCGGGTCATTTCGAGATCAAGCTGTCTCTCGGGTCAATTAGAGATCAAGCTCTCTCTCGTGTCAATTAGAGATCAAGCTGTCTTTCCGGTCAATTAGAGTTGAAGCTGTCTCTGGGATCAATTCGAGATCAAGCTGTCTCTCGGGTCAATTAGAGATCAAGCTGTCTCTTGCGTCAATTAGAGATCAAGCTGTCTCTCCAGTCAATTAGTGATCAAGCTGTCCCTCCGGTCAATTAGAGATCAAGCTGTCTTTCGGGTCAATTAGAGATCAAGCTGTCTCTCGGGTCAATTAGAGATCAAGCTGTCTCCCAGGTCAATTAGAGATCAAGCTGTCTCTCAGGTCAATTAGTGTTCAAACTCTCTCTGAGGTCAATTAGAGATCAAGCTGTCTCTCAGGTCAATTAGTGTTCAAACTCTCTCTGAGGTCAATTAGAGATCAAGCTGTCTCTCGGGTCAATTAGAGATCAAGCTGTCTCTCTGGTCAATTAGAGATCAAGCTGTCTCTCAGATCAATTAGAGATCAAGCTGTCTCTGAGGTCAATTAGAGATCAAGCTGTCTCTCCGGTCATTTAGAGATCAAGCTGTCTCTTAGCTCTATTCGTGATCAAGCTGTCTCTCCACTCAATTCGAGATCAAGCTGTCTCTCGGGTCAATTAGACATCAAGCTGTCTCTTGCGTCAATTAGAGATCAAGCTGTCTCTCCAGTCAATTAGTGATCAAGCTGTCCCTCCGGTCAATTAGAGATCAAGCTGCCTTTCGGGTCAATTAGAGATCAAGCTGTCTCTCTGGTCAATTAGAGATCAAGCTGTCTCTCAGGTCTATTAGAGATGAAGCTGTCTTTCCGGTCAATTAGAGATCAAGATGTCTCTCCGGTCAATTAGAGTTCAAGCTGTCTCTCCGGTCAATTAGAGATTAAGCTGTCTCTGAGGTCAATTAGAGATCAAGCTGTCTCTCGGGTCAATTAGAGATCAAGCTCTCTCTCAGGTCAATTAGAGATCAAGCTGTCTCTCGGGTCAATTAGAGATCAAGCTGCCTCTCAGATCAATTAGAGAGCAAAGTGTCTCTGAGGTGAATTAGAGATCAAGCTGTCACTCGGGCCAATTAAAGATCAAGCTGTCTCTCAGGTCAATTAGAGATCAAGCTGTCTCTCATGTCAATTAGAGATCAAGATTTCTCTCGGGTCAATTAGAGATCAAGCTGTCTCCCAGGTCAATTAGAGATCAAGCTGTCTCTCAGGTCAATTAGTGTTCAAACTCTCTCTGAGGTCAATTAGAGATCAAGCTGTCTCTCAGGTCAATTAGTGTTCAAGCTCTCTCTGAGGTCAATTAGAGATCAAGCTGTCTCTCGGGTCAATTAGAGATCAAGCTGTCTCTGAGGTCAATTAGAGATCAAGCTGTCTCTCCGGTCATTTAGAGATCAAGCTGTTTCTTAGCTCTATTCGTGATCAAGCTGTCTCTCCGCTCAATTCGAGATCAAGCTGTCTCTCGGGTCAAATAGAGATCAAGCTGTCTCTTAGGTCAATTAGAGATCAAGCTGTCTCTCGGGTCAATTGGAGTTTAAGCTGTCTCTCATGTCAATTAGAGATCAAGCTCTCCGTCCGGTCACTTAGAAATGAAGCTTTCTCTCCGATCAATTAGCGATCAAGCTCTCTCTCGGGTCAATTAGAGATCAAGCTGTCTCTCGGGTCATTTAGAGATCAAGCCGTCTCTCCGGTCAATTAGAGATCAAGCTGTCTGAGGTCAATTAGAGATCAAGCTGTCTCTCGGGTCAATTAGTGATCAAGCTCTCTCTCGGGTCAATTAGAGATCAAGCTGTCTCACAGCTCAATTAGAGATCTAGCTGTCTCTCCGGACAATTAGAGATCAAGCTGCCTCTGCAGTCAATTAGAGATCAAGCTGTCTCTCGGGTCAATTTCAGATTAAGCTGACTCCTGGGTCAATTGGAGATCAAGCTCTCTCTCAGGTCAATTAGAGATCAAGCTGTCTCTCAGGTCGATCACAGAACACGCTGTCTATCTGGTCAATTAGAGATCAAGCTGTCTCTCATGTCAATTAAAAATCAAGTTGTCTCTCAAGTCAATTCGAGATCAAACTGTCTCTCCGGTCAATTAGACATCAAGCTCTCTCTGAGGTCTATTAGAGATCAAATTGTCTCCCGGATCAATTAGAGATCAAGCTGTCTCTCTGGTCAATTCGAGATCAAGCTGTCTCTCCGATCAATTAGAGATCAAGCTGTCTCTCTGGTCAATTAGAGATCAAAATGTCTCTGAGGTCAATTAGAGATCAAGCTGTCTCTCGGGTGAATTAGCGATCAAGCGACCTCTCAGATCAATTGGAGAGCAAAGTGGCTCTGAGGTCAATTAGAGATCAAGCTGTCACTCGGGTCAATTAGAGATCAAGCTGTCTCTCAGGTCAATTAGAGATCAAGCTGTCTCTCGTGTCAATTAGAGATCAAGCTTTCTCTCGGGTCAATTAGAGATCAAGCTCTCTCTCAGGTCAATTAGAGATCAAGCTGTCTCTCGGGTCAATTAGAGATCAAGCTGTCTCTCCGGTCAATTAGAGATCAAGCTGTCTCTCCAATCAATCAGAGATCAAGGTGTCTCTCGGGTCAATTAGAGATCAAGCTGACTGCCGGGTCAATTAGAGATCAAGCTGTCTCTCAGGTCAATTGGAGATCAAGCTGTCTCTCGGCTCAATTGGAGATCAATCTGTTCCTCTGGTCAATTAGAGATCATGCTGACTCTCGGGTCAATTAGAGATCAAGCTGTCTGTCGTGTGAATTAGAGATCAAGCTGTCTCTCGGGTCAATTCAAGATCAAGCTGTCTCTCGGGTCAATTCGAGATCAAGCTGTCTCTCGTGCGAATTAGAGATCAAGCTCTCTCTCGTGTCAATTAGAGATCAAGCTGTCTTTCCGGTCAATTAGAGTTCAAGCTGTCTCTGGGGTCAATTCGAGATCAAGCTGTCTCTTGCGTCAATTCGAGATCAAGCTGTCCCTCGGTTCAATTATAGATCAAGCTCTCTCTCTGTTCAATTAGAGATCAAGCTGTCTCTCGGGTCAATTAGAGATCAAGCTGTCTCTCTGGTCAATTAGTGATCAAGGTGTCCCTCCAGTCAATTAGAGATCAAGCTGTCTTTCGGTTCAATTAGAGATCAATCTGTCTCTCTGGTCAATTAGAGATCAAGCTGTCGCTCAGGTCTATTAGAGATGAAGCTGTCTGTCTGGTCAATTAGAGATCAAGATGTATCTCCGGTAATTAGAGATCAAGCTGTCTGTCCGGTCAATTGGAGATCAAGCTGTCTCTGAGGTCAATTAGAGATCAAGCTGTCTCTCGGGTCAATTAGAGATCAAGCTGTCTCCCAGGTCAATTAGAGATCAAGCTGTCTCCCAGGTCAATTAGAGATCAAGCTGTCTCTCAGGTAAATCAGTGTTCAAACTCTCTCTGAGCTCAATTAGAGATCAAGCTGTCTCTCGGGTCAATTAGAGATCAAGCTGTCTCTCAGATCAATTAGAGATCAAGCTGTCTCTCAGATCAATTAGAGATCAAGCTGTCTCTGAGGTCAATGAGAGATCAAGCTGTCTCTCGGGTCAAATAGAGTTTAAGCAGTCTCTCAGGTCAATTAGAGATCAAGCTCTCCGTCTGGTCAATTAGAGATCAAGCTGTCTCTCGGGTCAATTAGAGTTTAAGCAGTCTCTCAGGTCAATTAGAGATCAAGCTCTCCGCCCGGTCAATTAGAGATCAAGCTGTCTCTCGGGTCAATTAGAGATCAAGCTGTCTCTCGGGTCAATTAGAGATCAAGCTGTCTCTCCGGTCAATTAGAGATCAAGCAGTCTGAGGTCAATTAGAGATCAATCTCTCTCTCGGGTCAATTAGAGATCAAGCTGTCTCTCGGGTCAATTAGAGATCAAGCTGTCTCTCGGGTCAATTAGAGATCAAGCTGTCTCTCCGGTCAATTAATGATCAAGCTGTCTCTGCAGTCAATTAGAGATCAAGCTATCTCTCGGGTCAATTACAGATGAAGCTGATTCTCGGGTCAATTGGAGATCAGGCTCTCTCTCAGGTCAATTAGAGATCAAGCTGTCTCTCAGGTCAATCACAGAACACGCTGTCTCTCTGGTCAATTAGAGATCAAGCTGTCTCTCATGACAATTAGAAATCAAGCTGTCTCTCAGGTCAATTAGAGATCAAGCTGTCTCCGAGGTCAATTAGAGATGAAGCTGTCTCTCAGCTCAATTAGAGATCAAGCTGTCTTTGAGGTCAATTAGATATCAAGCTGTATCTCGGGTCAATTAGAGATCAAGCTGTCTCTCCAATCAATCAGAGATCAAGGTGTCTCTCGGGTCAATTATAGATCAAGCTGTCTCTCCGGTCATTTTGAGATCAAGCTAAATCTCGGGTCAATTAGAGATCAAGCTCCCTCCCGGGTCAATTCGAGATCAAGCTGTCTCTCGGGTCAATTAGAGATCAAGCTCTCTCTCGTGTCAATTAGAGATCAAGCTGTCTTTCCGGTCAATTAGAGTTGAAGCTGTCTCTGGGGTCAATTCGAGATCAAGCTGTCTCTCGGATCAATTAGTGATCATGCTGTCCATCCGGTCAATTAGAGATCAAGCTGTCTTTCGGGTCAATTAGAGATCAAGCTGTCTCTCAGGTCTATTAGAGATGAAGCTGTCTTTCCGGTCAATTAGAGATCAAGATATATCTCCGGTCAATTAGAGATCAAGCTGTCTTTCCGGTCAATTAGAGATCAAGCTGTCTCTGAGGTCAATTAGAGACCAAGCTGTCTCTCGGGTCAATTAGAGATCAAGCTGTCTCTCAAATCAATTAGAGATCAAGCTGTCTCTCGGGTCAATTAGAGATCAAGCTGTCTCTGAGGTCAATTAGAGACCAAGCTGTCTCTCGGGTCAATTAGAGATCAAGCTGTCTCTCAAATCAATTAGAGATCAAGCTGTCTCTCCGGTCATTTAGAGATCAAGCTGTCTCTTAGCTCTATTCGTGATCAAGCTGTCTGGCCGGTCAATTCGAGATCAAGCTGTATCTCAGGTCAAATAGAGTTTAAGCAGTCTCTCAGGTCAATTAGAGATCAAGCTCTCTGTCCGGTCAATTAGAGATCAAGCTGTCTCTCGGGTCAATTAGAGTTTAAGCAGTGTCTCAGGTCAATTAGTGATCAAGCTCTCCACCCGGTCAATTAGAGATCAAGCTGTCTCTTGGGTCAATTAGAGATCAAGCTGTCTCTCGGGTCAATTAGAGATCAAGCTGTCTCTCCGGTCAATTAGAGATCAAGCTGTCTCTCCGGTCAATTAAAGATTAAGCTGTCTCTGCAGTCAATTAGAGATCAAGCTATCTCTAGGGTCAATTACAGATGAAGCTGATTCTCGGGTCAATTGGAGATCAGGCTCTCTCTCAGGTCAATTAGAGATCAAGCTGTCTCTCAGGTCAATCACAGAACACGCTGTCTCTCTGGTCAATTAGAGATCAAGCTGTCTCTCATGTCAATTAGAAATCAAGCTGTCTCTCAGGTCAATTCGAGATCAAACTGTCTCTCCGGTCAATTAGACATCAAGCTCGCTCTGAGGTCTAATCGAGATCAAATTGTCTCTCGGGTCAATTAGAGATCAAGCTGTCTCTCTGGTCAATTAGAGATCAAGCTGTCTCCCCGATCAATTAGAGATCAAGCTGTCTCTCGGGTCAATTAGAGATCAAAATGTCTCTCAGGTCAATTAGAGGTCATGCTTTCTCTCGGGTCAATTATAGATCAAACTGTCTCGCCGATCAATTAGAAATCAAGATGTCTCTCCGGTCAATTAGAGATAAATATTTCTCTCAGGTCAATTAGACGTCAAACTGTCTCTCGGGTTAATTAGAGATCAAGCTGTCTCTCAGGTCAATTAGAGGTCAAGCTGTCTCTGAAGTCAATTAGATATCAAGCTGTATCTCGAGTCAATTAGAGATCAAGCTGTCTCTCGGGTCAATTCGAGATCAAGCTGTCTCTCGGGTCAATTAGTGATCAAGCTGTCTCTCGCGTCAATTCGAGATCAAGCTGTCTCTCGGGTCAATTAGAGATGAAGCTGCCTCTCCGGTCAATTAGAGATCAATATTTCTCTCAGGTCAATTAGAGATCAAGCTGTCTCTGAGTTCAATTAGAGATCAAGCTGTCTCTCCGGTCAATTAGAGATCAATATTTCTCTCAGATCAATTAGAAATCAAACTGTCTCCCGGTTCAATTAGAGATCAAGCTGTCTCTCAGGTCAATTAGAGATCAAGCTGTCTGCGAGGTCAATTAGAGTTCAAGCTGTCTCTCAGGTCAATTAGAGATCAAGCTGTCTCTGAGGCCAATTAGATATCAAGCTGTATCTCGGGTCAATTATAGATCAAGCTGTCTCTCCGGTCATTTAGAGATCAAGCTGAATCTCGGGTCAATTAGAGATCAAGCTCTCTCTCGGGTCAATTCGAGATCAAGCTGTCTCTCGGGTCAATTAGAGATCAAGCTCTCTCTCGTGTCAATTAGAGATCAAGCTGTCTTTCCGGTCAATTAGAGTTGAAGCTGTCTCTGGGGTCAATTCGAGATCAAGCTGTCTCTCGGGTCAATTAGAGATCAAGCTGTCTCTTGCGTCAATTAGTGATGAAGCTGTCTCTCCAGTCAATTAGTGATCAAGCTGTCCCTCCGGTCAATTAGAGATCAAGCTGTCTTTTGGGTCAATTAGAGATCAAGCTGTCTCTCTGGTCAATTAGAGATCAAGCTGTCTCTCAGGTCTATTAGAGATGAAGCTGTCTTTCCAGTCAATTAGAGATCAAGATGTCTCAACGGTCAATTAGAGATCAAGCTGTCTCCCCGATCAATTAGAGATCAAGCTGTCTCTCAGGTCAATTAGAGATCAAAATGTCTCTCAGGTCAATTAGAGGTCTTGCTTTCTCTCGGGTCAATTATAGATCAAACTGTCTCGCCGATCAATTAGAGATCAAGCTGTCTGCGAGGTCAATTAGAGTTCAAGCTGTCTCTCAGGTCAATTAGAGATCAAGCTGTCTCTGAGTTCAATTAGATGTCAAGCTGTATCTCGAGTCAATTAGAGATCAAGCTGTCTCTCGGGTCAATTCGAGATCAAGCTGACTCTCGGGTCAATTAGTGATCAAGCTGTCTCTCGCGTCAATTCGAGATCAAGCTGTCTCTCGGGTCAATTGGAGATGAAGCTGTCTCTCGGGTCAATTAGGAATCAAGCTGTCTCTTGGGGCAATTAGAGATCAAGCTGCCTCTGTGGTCAATTAGAGATCAATTTTTCTCTCAGGTCAATTAGAGATCAAGCTGTCTCTGAGTTCAATTAGAGATCAAGCTGTCTCTCCGGAAAATTAGAGATCAATATTTCTCTCAGATCAATTAGAAATCAAACTGTCTCCCGGTACAATTAGAGATCAAGCTGTCTCTCAGGTCAATTAGAGGTCAAGCTGTCTGCGAGGACAATTAGAGTTCAAGCTGTCTCTCTGCTCAATTAGAGATCAAGCTGTCTCTGAGGTCAATTAGATATCAAGCTGTATCTCGGGTCAATTAGAGATCAAGCTGCCTCTCCAATCAATCAGAGATCAAGGTGTCTCTCGGGTCAATTATAGATCAAGCTGTCTCTCCGGTCATTTAGAGATCAAGCTGAATCTCGGGTCAATTAGAGATCAAGCTCTCTCTCGGGTCATTTCGAGATCAAGCTGTCTCTCGGGTCAATTAGAGATCAAGCTCTCTCTCGTGTCAATTAGAGATCAAGCTGTCTTTCCGGTCAATTAGAGTTGAAGCTGTCTCTGGGATCAATTCGAGATCAAGCTGTCTCTCGGGTCAATTAGAGATCAAGCTGTCTCTTGCGTCAATTAGAGATCAAGCTGTCTCTCCAGTCAATTAGTGATCAAGCTGTCCCTCCGGTCAATTAGAGATCAAGCTGTCTTTCGGGTCAATTAGAGATCAAGCTGTCTCTCGGGTCAATTAGAGATCAAGCTGTCTCCCAGGTCAATTAGAGATCAAGCTGTCTCTCAGGTCAATTAGTGTTCAAACTCTCTCTGAGGTCAATTACAGATCAAGCTGTCTCTCAGGTCAATTAGTGTTCAAACTCTCTCTGAGGTCAATTAGAGATCAAGCTGTCTCTCGGGTCAATTAGAGATCAAGCTGTCTCTCTGGTCAATTAGAGATCAAGCTGTCTCTCAGATCAATTAGAGATCAAGCTGTCTCTGAGGTCAATTAGAGATCAAGCTGTCTCTCCGGTCATTTAGAGATCAAGCTGTCTCTTAGCTCTATTCGTGATCAAGCTGTCTCTCCACTCAATTCGAGATCAAGCTGTCTCTCGGGTCAATTAGACATCAAGCTGTCTCTTGCGTCAATTAGAGATCAAGCTGTCTCTCCAGTCAATTAGTGATCAAGCTGTCCCTCCGGTCAATTAGAGATCAAGCTGTCTTTCGGGTCAATTAGAGATCAAGCTGTCTCTCTGGTCAATTAGAGATCAAGCTGTCTCTCAGGTCTATTAGAGATGAAGCTGTCTTTCCGGTCAATTAGAGATCAAGCTTTCTCTCCGGTCAATTAGAGATCAAGCTGTCTCTCCGGTCAATTAGAGATTAAGCTGTCTCTGAGGTCAATTAGAGATCAAGCTGTCTCTCGGGTCAATTAGAGATCAAGCTCTCTCTCAGGTCAATTAGAGATCAAGCTGTCTCTCGGGTCAATTAGAGATCAAGCTGCCTCTCAGATCAATTAGAGAGCAAAGTGTCTCTGAGGTGAATTAGAGATCAAGCTGTCACTCGGGTCAATTAGAGATCAAGCTGTCTCTCAGGTCAATTAGAGATCAAGCTGTCTCCCAGGTCAATTAGAGATCAAGCTGTCTCTCAGGTCAATTAGTGTTCAAACTCTCTCTGAGGTCAATTAGAGATCAAGCTGTCTCTCAGGTCAATTAGTGTTCAAGCTCTCTCTGAGGTCAATTAGAGATCAAGCTGTCTCTCGGGTCAATTAGAGATCAAGCTGTCTCTGAGGTCAATTAGAGATCAAGCTGTCTCTCCGGTCATTTAGAGATCAAGCTGTTTCTTAGCTCTATTCGTGATCAAGCTGTCTCTCCGCTCAATTCGAGATCAAGCTGTCTCTCGGGTCAAATAGAGATCAAGCTGTCTCTTAGGTCAATTAGAGATCAAGCTGTCTCTCGGGTCAATTGGAGTTTAAGCTGTCTCTCATGTCAATTAGAGATCAAGCTCTCCGTCCGGTCACTTAGAAATGAAGCTTTCTCTCCGATCAATTAGAGATCAAGCTCTCTCTCGGGTCAATTAGAGATCAAGCTGTCTCTCGGGTCATTTAGAGATCAAGCCGTCTCTCCGGTCAATTAGAGATCAAGCTGTCTGAGGTCAATTAGAGATCAAGCTGTCTCTCGGGTCAATTAGTGATCAAGCTCTCTCTCGGGTCAATTAGAGATCAAGCTGTCTCACAGCTCAATTAGAGATCTAGCTGTCTCTCCGGTCAATTAGAGATCAAGCTGCCTCTGCAGTCAATTAGAGATCAAGCTGTCTCTCGGGTCAATTTCAGATTAAGCTGACTCCTGGGTCAATTGGAGATCAAGCTCTCTCTCAGGTCAATTAGAGATCAAGCTGTCTCTCAGGTCGATCACAGAACACGCTGTCTATCTGGTCAATTAGAGATCAAGCTGTCTCTCATGTCAATTAAAAATCAAGTTGTCTCTCAAGTCAATTCGAGATCAAACTGTCTCTCCGGTCAATTAGACATCAAGCTCTCTCTGAGGTCTATTAGAGATCAAATTGTCTCCCGGATCAATTAGAGATCAAGCTGTCTCTCTGGTCAATTCGAGATCAAGCTGTCTCTCCGATCAATTAGAGATCAAGCTGTCTCTCTGGTCAATTAGAGATCAAAATGTCTCTGAGGTCAATTAGAGATCAAGCTGTCTCTCGGGTGAATTAGCGATCAAGCGACCTCTCAGATCAATTGGAGAGCAAAGTGGCTCTGAGGTCAATTAGAGATCAAGCTGTCACTCGGGTCAATTAGAGATCAAGCTGTCTCTCAGGTCAATTAGAGATCAAGCTGTCTCTCGTGTCAAATAGAGATCAAGCTTTCTCTCGGGTCAATTAGAGATCAAGCTCTCTCTCAGGTCGATTAGAGATCAAGCTGTCTCTCCGGTCAATTAGAGATCAAGCTGACTCTCAGATCAATTAGAGATCAAGCTGTCTCTGAGGTCAATTAGAGATCAAGCTGTCTCTCCGGTCATTTAGAGATCAAGCTGTCTCTTAACTCTATTCGTGATCAAGCTGTCTCTCGGGTCAATTAGAGATCAAGCTCTCTCTCGGGTCAATTAGAGATCAAGCTGTCTCTCCGGTCAATTAGAGATCAAGCTGTCTCTGCAGTCAATTAGAGATCAAGCTGTCCCTCGGGTCAATTACAGATGAAGCTGACTCTCGGGTAATTGGAGATCAAGCTCTCTCTCAGGTCAATCACAGAACACGCTGTCTCTCTGGTCAATTAGAGATCAAGCTGTCTCTCATGACAATTAGAGATCAAGCTGTCTCTCAGGTCAATTCGAGATCAAACTGTCTCTCCGGTCAATTAGACATCAAGCTCTCTCTGAGGTCTATTAGAGATCAACTTGTCTCTCGGGTCAATTAGAGATCAAGCTGTCTCTCTGGTCAATTAGAGATCAAGCTGTCTCTCCGATCAATTAGAGATCAAACTGTCTCTCGGGTCAATTAGAGATCAAAATGTCTCTCAGGTCAATTAGAGGTCATGCTTTCTCTCGGGTCAATTATAGATCAAACTGGCTCTGCAATCAATTAGAGATCAAGCTGTCTCTCCGTTCAATTAGAGATAAATATTTCTCTCGGATCAATTAGACATCAAACTGTCTCTCGGGTTAATTAGAGATCAAGCTGTCTCTCAGGTCAATTAGAGGTCAAGCTGTCTCTCATGTCAATTAGATATCAAGCTGTATCTCGGGTCAATTAGAGATCAAGCTGTCTCTCGGGTCAATTCGAGATCAAGCTGTCTCTCGGGTCAATTAGAGATCAAGCTGTCTCTCACGTCAATTTGAGATCAAGCTGTCACTTGGGTCAATTAGAGATCAAGCTGTCTCTCGTGTCAATTAGAGATCAAGCTGTCTCTCGGGTCAATTAGAGATCAAGCTGTCTCTCGGGTCAATTAGAGATCAATATTTCTCTCAGGTCAATTAGAGATCAAGCTGTCTCCCGGTTCAATTGGAGATCAAGCTGTCCCTCAGGTCAATTACAGATCAAGCTGTCTCGGAGGTCAATTAGAGATCAAGCTGTCTCTCCGGTCAATTACATGTCAAGCTGTCTCTGAGGTCAATTAGATATCAAGCTGTATCTCCGGTCAATTAGAGATCAAGCTGTCTCTCCAATCAATCAGAGATCAAGGTGTCTCTCGGGTCAATTATAGATCAAGCTGTCTCTCCGGTCAATTGGAGATCAAGCTGTCTCTCAGTTCATTTAGAGATCAAGCTGTCTCTCCGGTCAATTAGAGTTCAAGCTGTCTCTCGGGTCAATTAGAGATGAAGCTATCTCTCACGTCAATTAGAGATCAAACTCTCTCAAAGGTCAATTAGAGATCAAGCTGTCTCTGAGGTAAATTAGAGATCAAACTGTCTCTCCAGTCAATTAGAGATCAAACTGTCTCTCTGGTCAATTAGAGATCAAGCTGTCTCTCGGGTCAGTTAGAGATCAAGCTGTCTCTCGGGTCAATTAGACATCAAGCTGTCTCTCGGGTCAATTCGAGATCAAGCTGTCTCTCGGGTCAATTAGAGATCAAGCTGTCTCTCGGCTCAATTAGAGATCAAGCTGTCTCTCGGGTCAATTAGAGATCAAGCTGTCTCTCGGGTCAATTAGACATCAAGCTGTCTCTCCGGTCAATTAGTGATCAAGCTGTCTCTCGGGTCAATTAGAGATCAAGCTGTCTCTCAGGTAAATTAGAGATCAAGCTGTCTCTGAGGTCAATTAGATATCAAGCTGTCTCTCGGGTCAATTAGAGATAGTTGAGGAAATATTTGAGGCTTGTAATAAGGGAACATCTATAATTATGGTGGATTTTAACTATCATATTAATTGGACAAATCAAATTGGGCAGGGCTGCCTTGAGGATGAGTTCATTGAGTGTATTAGGGATGGGTTTCTTGAGCAGTATGTAACTGAACCGACCAGAAGGCATGCAACCTTAGATCTGGTCCTGTGTAATGAGACAGGATTAATTAAAAATGTCCTCGTAAAGTATCCCCTTGGAATGAGTGACCATAACATGGTTGAATTCCATATTCAATTAGAGGGTGAGAAGGTTGGATCTCAAACAAGCGTGTTAAGCTTGAATAAAGGAGACTATGAAGGTATGAGAGTGGAATTGAGTAGAGTGGATTGGGAAAATAGATTAAAGGGTAAGACGATACATGATCAGTGGTGTACATTTAAGGAGTTATTTTACAACTTCCAAAAAATATATATTCCACTGAGAAGAAAAGGATGTAAAAGAAAAGACAGCCATCCGTGGCTAAGTAAAGAAATTAAGGATAGTATTCGACTAAAAACCAGGCCATATAAGGTAGCCAAATCTAGTGGGAGGATAGAGGATTGGGAAAACTTTAAAAGACAGCAAAAAATAACAAAAAGATTGATTAAGAAAGTGAAGATAGATTATGAAAGTAAATTAGCAAAAAATATAAAAACAGATAGTAAGAGTTTTTATAGTTATATATAAAGAAAAAGGGTGGCTAAAGTAAATGTTGGTCCCTTAGAGGATGAGACTGGGAAATTAATGGTGTGAAATATGGAGATGGCAAAAGCACTGAATGAATATTTTATATCAGTCTTTACAGTAGAAGACACTAAGAATATCCCAACACTGGACAAGCAGGGGGCTAAAGGGGGGGAGGAGCTAAACACGATCAAAATCACTAAGGAAGTGGTACTTGGTAAAATAATGGGACTCAAGGCGGATAAATCACCTGGACCTGATGGCTTACATCCTAGGGTCTTCAGGGAAGTGGCGGTAGGGATTGTGGATGCATTGGTAATCATTTTCCAAAACTTCCTGGACTTGGCAAAGGTCCCGGCAGACTGGAAAACTGCAAATGTAACACCCTTATTTAAAAAGGGCAATAGACAGAAGGCTGGAAACTATAGACCGGTTAGCCTAACATCTGTGGTAGGTAACATTTTGGAGTCCATTATTAAGGAGACATTAACAGGACATTTGGGTAATCATAATTTAATAGGACAAAGTCAGCATGGTTTTATGAAGGGGAAGTTATGTTTGACAAATTTGCTGGAGTTCTTTGAGGAAGTAACATACAGGGTGGATAAAGGGGAACCAGTGGACGTAGTGTATTTAGACTTCCAAAAGGCATTTGACAAGGTGCCACACAAAAGATTATTGCTTAAGATAAAAAATCACGGGATTAGGGGTAATATTCTCGTATGGATAGAGGATTGGCTATCTAACAGAAGGCAGAGAGTTGGGATAAATGGTTCATTCTCAGACTGGCAATCAGTAACTAATGGTGTTCCGCAGGGGTCAGTGCTGGGTCCCCAACTCTTTACAATCTATATTAACGATTTGGAGGAGGGGACCGAGTGTAACTTATCAAAGTTTGCAGATCATACTAAGATGGGAGGGAAAGTAGTGAGTGAGGAGGACATAAAAAACCTGCAAGGGGACATAGACAGGCTAGGTAAGTGGGCAGAGATATGGCAGATGGAATACAATACTGGAAAGTGTGAGGTTATGCACTTTGGCAGGAAAAATCGTAGAGCAAGTTATTATCTTAATGGCAAGAAACTGGAAAGTACTGAAGTACAAAGGGATCTGGGGGTCCTGGTGCACGAAACTCAAAAGGTTAGTATGCAGGTGAAGCAAGTGATTAAGAAGGCCAATAGAATGTTGGCTTTCATTGCTAGGGGGATAGAATATAAAAATAGGGAGGTATTGCTTCAGTTGTACAAGGTATTGGTGAGACCGCACCTGGAATACTGCGTACAGTTTTGGTCTCCATACTTAAGAAAGGACATATTTGCTCTCGAGTCAGTACAAAGAAGGTTCACTCGGTTAATCCCGGGGATGAGGGGATGGACATATGAGGAGAGCTTGAGTAGATTGGGACTCTACTCTTTGGAGTTCAGAAGAATGAGAGGCGATCTTATTGAAACATATAAAATTGTGAAGGGGTTGGATCGGGTGGATGCGGGGAAGATGTTCCCGATGATGGGTGAAACTAGAACTAGGGGGCATAGTCTTAGAATAAGGGGCTGCTCTTTCAAAACTGAGATGAGGAGGAACTACTTCACTCAGAGAGTGGTAGGTCCATGGAATATGCTGCCCCAAAAAGCTGTAGAAGCTACAGCATTACATAAATTTAAAACAGAAATAGACAGTTTCCTAGAAGTAAAGGGAATTAAGGGTTACGGGAAGTGGGCAGGAATTTGGGCATGAGTCTAGGTTCGGATTGGTCATGGCCCTGTGGGTAGCGGAGCGGGCCCAGGGGCCATGTAGCCTGATCCTGCTCCTATTTCGTGTGTCTAATTCTGTTAGATTCAGGAGATGGTCCTGTGATAGTGGATTGGCGGTTAGGATCAGATCAGCCTTGATCTTATTGAATGGCGGAGCAGGCTCGAGGGGCCGATTGGCCTACTCCTGCTCCTATTTCTTATGTTCTTATGTTCTTATGTTCAAGCTGTCTCTCAGGTCAATTAGAGATCAAGCTGTCTCTCAGGTCAATTAGAGATCAAGCTGTCTCTCAGGTCAATTAGAGATCAAATTGTCTCTGAGGTCAATTAGAGATTAAACTGTCTCTGAGGTCAATTGGAGATCAAGCTGTCTCTCGGGTCAATTGCAGTTTACGGTGTATCTTTTTCACAGTATTTCTCTCTCTGATCAGCAGAATGTGACGTTAGTGGATGATTCAGTTGTCTACAATATACACATACCTGTGGTTAAGGAAGTGACATCAGGCCAGCCCTAGCCGGCGAGCTCAGCTCTTTCTGTTTGATGTTCTGCAGGTTTCTGAGACACGAAAAGTCTCTCGAATTGCGGAGCAGCAACAATGCGGCTCCCCGTTCTCGCTGTAGTGTGGGTGACATTCATTTTCGGTAAGAGCTTTATAACTTTTAAAGCGGCTTAATTCATCGAGGAATAAAATTGAAAACCAGAGAAGTTACTTAAACTTGTATCGAACCTTGGTTAGATCACAGTTGGAGAGCTGTGCACAGTCCTGGTCTCCATAATACACAAAGGATATAGGGGCACTGGAGCAGGTGCAAAAATATTTAAGAATGATACCAGAACTGAGAGGTTGTAACTATCAGGAAAGACTGAACAAGTTGGGGCTCTTTACTCCAGAAACGAGAAGACGGCGAAGTGACCTGATAGTGGTCTTCAAAATTATGAAGGTTTTTGATAGGATAGATGTGGAGAAGAGGTTTCCACTTGGGGGTATTCCAAAACTAGGGGCCATAAATATAAGGTAATCACAAATACTTCCAGTAGCGAATTCAGGAGAAACGTCTTTATCCAGAGAGTGGTGAGAATGTGGAACTCGCTACCACAGGGAATAGTTGAGGCGAATAGCAAAGAAGCATTTAAGGGAAAGCTAGATAAGCACACGTGAGAGACAGGAATATAAGGAAATGCTGATAGGGTTAGATTAAGTGTGGTGGGAGGAGGCTCGTGTGGAGTATACACACGGACATAGACTAGTTGGCCGAATGACCTATTTCTGTGCCGCAAATTCTGTACAATTTTATGTAAAACTCAATGCGAATTTTTACCGTCAGTTCGGTTCAGTTTGAACCTTTAACCGATGATTTCAGCTTTCTTTAACCGTGTGTTCCAGATCTGAGCGATGGAGATTCTGTTACTCAGCGGGAGCCCTCGCTCACACAGGCAGAAGGAGAAGATGCCACTTTAACCTGCACCCATCCCGGCGATGGTTATTACTTGTTCTGGTACCGCCAATATCCAGGCAGACAGCTCGAGTTTGCAGTCCAGAGCTACACGAGCGGCGGTTCTGGATTTCAGGCGGATTTCGCTCAAGGCCGGTTTTTTGATACAGTCCAGCAGTCAGACAAGTTGTACCGATTGACCATCTCGGGGCTGCGGCTGACTGACACCGCGGTGTATTACTGTGCACTGAGGCTGACAGTGATGGGAATGAGCTGAAGCCTCGTACAATAAATGCCGCAGCTTTCTGGGTCACAGCTGCTGCCTGTTGTGGGCTGTTTATCACAGCGGGTCAGACACTGACACGTGACTACATTCCTGTGCGCGCATACCCCGAGCAGAATCCACCTCAGACTCATATAAAACCGTTCACATCGAATACTGAATCCGTCTGATTATTGTATTAACCGTGTGAGGGCAGAAATGGCTGCTGTTTATTTGTGTATCTCTGGAAACTCGCCACTCCCATTGAGAATAAACACATCTGTGGTTTACTGGAATTGGTTATATCGATGCAACGCTGCTTCGGTTATAACGCACCGGAAACGGACAAATAATGATTGGCTTAAAATATCAATCTACAGTGTAGACCGAGATAGATCGGGTGGGGAACACCCCAATAATTCTAATAACATTAATAAACGTTTCTCAATATTATAGAGACTTGCTCATATATAAAGTAAGAATCTGCAGTAAAAGCTGGTTCCAGAAGTTCAAATTCCGGACAAGATAATAAGCCGATGAACAAACATTAATCGAATAATAATCTCTAAGACGGGCATGGTGTGTTCATGGCTCCGTGCCAGAGAGTCAGAAGACGGGCTGAATACAAAGGACTAACTGAGAAGGTATCAGAAGTGATGAGATAGCGAGACACAAACCCTGAAAAGAACAATAATAGTTATTAAACTGGACCCTGTCTCTGTTTATATTACACTAGACCCTGTATCTGTTTATATTAAACTGGACACTGTACCTGTTTATATTAAACTGGACCCTGTCTCTGTTTATATTACACTAGACCCTGTCTCTGTTTATATTACACTAGACCCTGTCTCTGTTTATATTAAACTGGACACTGTACCTGTTTATATTACACTAGACCCTGTCTCTGTTTATATTACACTAGACCCTGTCTCTGTTTATATTACACTAGACCCTGTCTCTATTTATATTACATTAGACCCTGTCTCTGTTTATATTAAACTGGACCCTGTCTCTGTTTATGTTACACTAGACCCTGTCTCTGTTTATATTACACTAAGCCCTGTCTCTCTTTATGTTACACTAGACACTGTCTCTGTTTATATTACACTAGACCCTGTCCCTGTTTATATTACACTAAGCCCTTTCTCTGTTTATATTACACTACACCCTGTCTCTGTTTATATTACACTAAGCTCTGTCTCTGTTTATATTATACTAAGCCCTGTCTCTCTTTATATTACAATAGACCCTGTCTCTGTGTAGGATTCGCAAAATTGGACTTTATAGGGTCAAATGGCAGAAGAGGCCATGATTTTAAAGACTGTTTTAAAAGCAGCCCAGAAAAAGGGGCATGCACAATGGCCACCATACCATGTGACCAGCTTATTGGGACACTTTAAAATGTTTCCTGCGCAACCTCAGGCAGCTTTGTGGATTCAACCTACAGCAAGCTCTGGAAGCCGTTCCTGAGAGAATGAAACCAGACCCACACGTATGCATATGGATTAGATGGAGATCCAGTCGAGATCGGCCTGGAGAGAGAGGCCATCAAAATGTTGACCCAGACAAAAGGGGACAATTTCATATTCATGAGAACAGCACCCAGTTCTAGATAACGAGATCAGCAGGACATTAAAAACAATGAAGGTAATTCCAGACCAGAGATGGGCCTTTAACAGCCGTTTAAGACATTTTAAAATATAATAACTACCCCACTATGCTCCCAGCCCGCAAAAAGTAAAACAAAGACTAACCTGATTTTGGGTGGGAGATGGAGGTTTCTGGAAGAAAGTATATCTGGAAGACCTTTCGGCAGTTGGAGCAGTTTGAACACAGGCAAGCTTGAAGAGACACGCAGCTTGACACAGAGCTTGAATCTGGACACCCAGAAGAAGAAGCAGGCACTCACAGGAGGAAGAAGAAAGCCAACATCAAGAAGGCCGTCTCAAAGCCGGCGTTCCACCCCGGGGAAACACATCGGGAGATCATCGATCATCCTCGGGCCATTGCCGGAATGAGAGGCCATCGAACCAACTTGGGAGAAGAAACAAAAAAAATAAAATCCCCAACAGGAGAAACCTTCCAGCCACCTCGGCCCGGGAGAAGAGAGAAAAGGAAACGGAAGAAGCGATGGGAGCCAGCCCACGGCTCCTCTAACCAGGGTCGAGCGGTTGATCCTCGACCCCGCTGACATCTAGGCCTGCCGGTGTCCAGCCGCCCCCGAACCCCACCTCAGGAGAGAGGTGTGGCGCAGCTCGCAGGGGCTCCACGATCCATGTGGAGACAAAACGCCTGAAAGGACCAAACACAGGCTCGATTTCAAAACCTTGCACTTCCTAGTGGGATTGGTAAGCATGTTTCTGGCCCTTCACAATCAGATCTAGATAAGTTTAATAAGGGGGTGGATTTAAGGGTACAATTAACATGAGTTGTTGTCCCTCGATGTTCCGTGTGTTTCCTTATTTCATGATGATCTTTGTAGAGTATAAGATGCCTGTATTTGCTTTAGTTAGTACTGTGTCGTTATGATTTGTTTGTGTGTTTTTCCCTCCCCTGTACTCCCTTATCTGCTTGCACTTCATTTGATATTTTTCCATATGCAATAACATTGCATTTTGTGTCATCAAACTTGGTCTACAAGAGTTTTCTCTACATTGTAGTTCCTGTGCCTAATTCCAGAATATAGAATCTAAGGGGCGGGTGGATTGAACCACTCAAGGTTTTACTGTGCATGAGAGAGAGGCCTCTAGAGAGAGAAACCTCGGGGAAATCTCTCGAGGAAAGCCCCTTACATCTGTTTATATTACACTAGTCCCTGTCTCTGTTTATATTACACTAAGCCCTGTCTCTCTTTATATTACACTAGACCCTGTCTCTGTTTATATTAAACTAGACCCTGTCTCTGTTTATATTACACTAGGCCCTGTCTCTGTTTATATTACTGTAGGCCCTGTCTCTCTTTATATTACACTAGACACTGTCTCTGTTTATGTTACACTAGGCCCTGTCTCTGTTTATATTATACTAAGCCCTCTCTCTGTTTATTTTACACTAGACCCTGTATTTGTTTATTTTACACTAGACCCTGTCTCTGTTTATATTACACTAGGCCCTGTCTCTCTTTATATTACACAAAACCCTGTCTCTGTTTATATTACACTAGACCCTGTCTCTGTTTATATTACACTAGACCCTGTCTCTCTTTATATCACACTAGACCCTGTCTCTGTTTATATTACACTAGACCCTGTCTCTGTTTATATTATACTTGGCCCTGTCTCTGTTTATATTACTCTAGGCTCCATCTCGCTTTATTTTACGCTGGACCTGTCTTGTTTTTTACTGCATTGGACGATCTTTTTGTTTATATAACACTAGGCTTTGGCTTTCTTATTGCTGCACTAGAACATGTCTCTGTTTAAAGTACATTAGGCCCTGTCTCTGTTTGTATAAGACTGGGCTCCATCTCAGCTGTTGCTGCACTAGACCATGTCTCTGTTTTTATTACATTAGGCCCATGTCTTTGTTTATATTACACTAGGCCTTGTCTCTGTTTATACTACACTAGACACTGTCTCTGTTTATATTACACTAGTCCCTGTCTCTGTTTATATTACACTAGACACTGTCTCTGTTTATATTACACTAGTCCCTGTCTCTGTTTATATTACACTAAGCTCTGTCTCTGTTTATATTACATTAGACCCTGTCTCTGTTTATCTTAAACTAGACCCTGTCTCTCTTTATATTACACTAAGCCCTGTCTCTCTTTATATTACACTAGACCCTGTCTCTGTTTATATTACACTAGACCCTGTCTCTGTTTTTATTACACTAAACCCTATCTCTGTTTATATTACACTAGACCCTGTCTCTGTTTATATTACACTAAGCCCTTTCTCTGTTTATATTACACTAAGCTCTGTCTCTGTTTATATTACACTAAGCCCTGTCTCTCTTTATATTACAATAGACCCTGTCTCTGTGTAGGATTCGCAAAATTGGACTTTATAGGGTCAAATGGCAGAAGAGGCCATGATTTTAAAGACTGTTTAAAAAGCAGCACAGAAAAAGGGGCATGCAAAATGGCCGCCATAGCATGTGACCAGCTTATTGGGACACTTTAAAATGTTTCCCGCGCAACCTCAGACAGATTTGTGGATTCAACCTACAGCAAGCTCTGGAAGCCGTTCCTGAGAGAATGAAACCAGACCCACACGTATGCATATGGATTAGATGGAGATCCAGTCGAGATCGGCCTGGAGAGAGAGGCCATCAAAATGTTGACCCAGACAAAAGGGGACAATTTCATATTCATGAGAACAGCACCCAGTTCTAGATAACGAGATCAGCAGGACATTAAAAACAATGAAGGTAATTCCAGACCAGAGATGGGCCTTTAACAGCCGTTTAAGGCATTTTAAAATATAATAGCTACCCCACTATGCTCCCATCCCGCCAAAAGTAAAACAAAGACTAACCTGATTTTAGGCGGGAGAAGGAGGTTTCTGGAAGAACGTATATCTGGAAGACTTTTCGTCAGTTGGAGCAGTTTGAACATAGGCAAGCTTGAAGAGACACGCAGCTTGACACACAGCTTGAATCTGGACACCCAGAAGAAGAAGCAGGCACTCACAGGAGGAAGATGAAAGCCAACATCAAGGAGACCGTCTCAAAGCTGGCGTTCCACCCCGGGGGAAACACATCGGGAGATCATCGACCATCCCCGGGCCATTGCCGGAATGAGAGGCCATCGACCCAACTTGGGAGAAGAAACAAAAAAAATTAAATCCCCAAGAGGAGAAACCTTCCAGCCACCCCGGCCCGGGAGAAGAGAGAAAAGGAAACTGAAGAAGCGATGGGAGCCAGCCCACGGCTCCTCTAACCAGGGTCGAGCGGTTGATCCTCGACCCCGCTGACATCTAGGCCCGCCGGTGTCCAGCCGCCCCCGACCCCCACCTCAGGAGAGAGGTGTGGCACAGCTCGCAGGGGCTCCACGATCCATGTGGCGACGAAACGCCTGAATGGACCAAACACAGGCTCGATTTCAAAACCTTGCACTTCCTAGTGGGATTGGTGAGCATGTTTCTGGCCCTTCACAATCAGATCTAGATAGGTTTAATAAGGGGGTGGATTTAAGGGTACAATTAACATGAGTTGTTGTCCCTCGATGTTCCGTTTGTTTCCTTATTTCATGATGATCGTTGTAGAGTATAAGATGCCTGTATTTGCCTTAGTTAGTACTGTGTCGTTATGATTTGTTTGTGTGTTTTTCCCTCCCATGTACTCCCTTATCTGCTTGCATTTCATTTGATATTTTCCATATGCAATAACATTTCATTTTGTGTCATCAAACTTGGTCTACAAGAGTTTTCTCTACATTGTAGTTCCTGTGCCTAATTCCAGAGTACAGAATCTAAGGGGCGAGTGTGTCAAACCCCTTCAGGTTTTACTGTGCAAGAGAGAGAGGCCTCTAGAGAGAGAAACCTCGGGGAAATCTTTCGAGGAAAACCCCTTACGTCTGTTTATATTGCACTAGACCCTGTCTCTGTTTATATTACACTAGACCCTGTCTCTGTTTATATTACACTAAGCCCTGTCTCTCCTTATATTACACTAGACCCTGTCTCTATTTATATTAAACTAGACCCTGTCTCTGTTTATATTACACTAGGCCCTGACTCTGTTTATATTACTGTAGGCCCTGTCTCTCTTTATATTACACTAGACACTGTCTCTGTTTATATTACACTAGGCCCTGACTCTGTTTATATTACACTAAGCCCTCTCTCTGTTTATTTTACACTAGACCCTGTATTTGTTTATTTTACACTAGACCCTGTCTCTTTTTATATTACACTAGACCCTGTCTCTCTTTATATTACACAAAACCCTGTCTCTGTTTATATTACACTAGACCCTGTCTCTGTTTATATTACACTAGACCCTATCTCTCTTTATATCACACTAGACCCTGTCTCTGTTTATATTACACTAGACCCTGTGTCTGTTTATATTACACTTGGCCCTGTCTCTGTTTATATTACTCTAGGCTCCATCTCGCTTTATTTTACGCTGGACCTGTCTCGTTTATTACTGCATTGGACGATCTTTTTGTTTATATAACACTAGGCTTTGGCTTTCTTATTGCTGCACTGGAACATGTCTCTGTTTAAAGTACATTAGGCCCTGTCTCTGTTTGTATAAGACTAGGCTCCATCTCAGCTGTTGCTGCACTAGACCATGCCTCTGTTTTTATTACATTAGGCCCATGTCTCTGTTTATATTACACTAGGCCTTGTCTCTGTTTATACTACACTAGACCCTGTCTCTGTTTATATTACACTAGTCCCTGTCCCTGTTTATATTACACTAAGCTCTGTCTCTGTTTATATTACATTAGACCCTGTCTCTGTTTATCTTAAACTAGACCCTGTCTCTGTTTATATTACACTAAGCCCTGTCTCTCTTTATATTACACTAGACCCTGTCTCTGTTTCTATTACACTAGACCCTGTCTCTGTTTATATTACACTAGACCCTATCTCTGTTTATATTACACTAGACCCTGTCTCTGTTTATATTACACTACACCCTTTCTCTGTTTATATTACACTACACCCTGTCTCTGTTTATATTACACTAAGCTCTGTCTCTGTTTATATTATACTAAGCCCTGTCTCTCTTTATATTACAATAGACCCTGTCTCTGTGTAGGATTCGCAAAATTGGACTTTATAGGGTCAAATGGCAGAAGAGGCCATGATTTTAAAGACTGTTTTAAAAGCAGCCCAGAAAAAGGGGCATGCAAAATGGCCGCCACACCATGTGACCAGCTTATTGGGACACTTTAAAATGTTTCCTGCGCAACCTCAGACAGCTTTGTGGACTCAACCTACAGCAAGCTCTGGAATCCGTTCCTGAGAGAATGAAACCAGACGCACACGTATGCATATGGATTAGATGGAGATCCAGTCGAGATCGGCCTGGAGAGAGAGGCCATCAAAATGTTGACCCAGACAAAAGGGGACAATTTCATATTCATGAGAACAGCACCCAGTTCTAGATAACGAGATCAGCAGGACATTAAAAACAATAAAGGTAATTCCAGACCAGAGATGGGCCTTTAACAGCCGTTTAAGACATTTTAAAATAAAATAACTACCCCACTATGCTCCCAGCCCGCCAAAAGTAAAACAAAGACTAACCTGATTTTAGGCGGGAGACGGAGGTTTCTTAAAGAAAGTATATCTGGAAGACTTTTCGGCAGTTGAAGCAGTTTGAACACAGGCAAGCTTGAAGAGACACGCAGCTTGACACACAGCTTGAATCTGGACACCCAGAAGAAGAAGCAGGCACTCACAGGAGGAAGAAGAAAGCCAACATCAAGAAGGCGGTCTCTAAGCCGGCGTTCCACCCCGGCGGAAACACATCGGGAGATCATCGACCATCCCCGGGCCATTGCCGGAATGAGAGGCCATCGACCCAACTTGGGAGACGAAACAAAAAAATTAAATCCCCAAGAGGAGAAAACTTCCAGCCACCCCGGCCCGGGAGAAGAGAGAAAAGGAAACTGAAGAAGCGATGGGAGCCAGCCCACGGCTCCTCTAACCAGGGTCGAGTGGTTGATCCTCGACCCCGCTGACATCTAGGCCCGCCGGTGTCCAGCCGCCCCCGACCCCCACCTCAGGAGAGAGGTGTGGCGCAGCTCGCAGGGGCTCCACGATCCATGTGGAGACGAAACGCCTGAAAGGACCAAACACAGCCTCGATTTCAAAACCTTGCACTTCCTAGTGGGTTGGTGAGCATGTTTCTGGCCCTTCACAATCAGATCTAGATAGGTTTAATAAGGGGGTGGATTTAAGGGTACAATTAACATGAGTTGTTGTCCCTCGATGTTCCGTGTGTTTCCTTTTTTCATGATGATCGTTGTAGAGTATAAGATGCCTGTATTTGCCTTAGTTAGTACTGTGTCGTTATGATTTGTTTGTGTGTTTTTCCCTCCCCTGTACTCCCTTATCTGCTTGCACTTCATTTGATATTTTCCATATGCAATAACATTTCATTTTGTTTCATCAAACTTGGTCTACAAGAGTTTTCTCTACATTGTAGTTCCTGTGCCTAATTCCAGAGTATAGAATCTAAGGGGCGAGTGGGTCGAACCATTCAAGGTTTTACTGTGCAAGAGAGAGAGGCCTCTAGAGAGTGAAACCTCGGGGAAATCTCTCGAGGAAAACCCCTTACGTCTGTTTATATTGCACTAGACCCTGTCTCTGTTTATATTACACTAAGCCCTGTCTCTCTTTATATTACTGTAGGCCCTGTCTCTCTTTATATTACACTAGACACTGTCTCTGTTTATATTACACTAGGCCCTGTCTCTGTTTATATTACATTAAGCCCTCTCTCTGTTTATTTTACAGTAGACCCTGTATTTGTTTATTTTACACTAGACCCTGCCTCTGTTTATATTACACTAGACCCTGTCTCTGTTTATACTACACTAGACCCCGTTGCCTTCACTCACCTGCACAGCTACATTGCCCAAATCTTTAACCATTGAGAGCAGAGAATCGGCTTGGCTGATCCACAGAGGGGGTCCTCGCTGACCTGCACAAGTACGAATCCTGAGGGAGCAGGGAGAAGCATGTGACCACGGCGCCCTCAGGCGGATATGATAACTTTTACACTGTTTGGATAATGGGTGAAAACAGACACTAAGTGTAACTACGGGGCAGTTTCCAGCACCCATTCATGGGGCGATGTTGCGGTGATGCTGATGGCCAATGTGGAGCCTTGTACATCAACACTTACAGGGACAGAAACATTAATCAGATGAAGTGGAACTTGGAAATTCACAGTTTCCGCTGGGAGATTTAACCCTTTTTGATTTGCACAATGAACAACAACAACTCAGTACCTGCATTCACAACAACTGACGTTCATCTCCTTTCAGTTCAATAGGTACCGGATGCCTGTGAACTTTGTACACAGTCTCCAGAGAGTCAGTATTTTTGCCTTCCTGCATTCCCGGGTGTCCAGTGATTCCTTCTCCATGTCTCTGCACTGGGGTAACCCTGATACAAATGGGTCCCCCTGCTGAGGGAGAGCATAAGGATCGAGTCCCAGACAGGCCGCTGTCCATCTGTTTGCCAGTCATCAGCCTGGTTACCACTATAAAGGCATTTCGCTCATCTACCTGCATATATATATATAAGATAAATATGTATTAGAATACGCAGTTTAAGGTATACTCTACAGGTACTGGCTGTCAGCCGTGGCTCATTTGGTAGAACTCTCGCCTCTGAGTGGATTCCATTCGCATTACAGGGAATTGAGCACAAAATCTCGGCCTACCCTTCAGATGTCAGGACTTAGGGAATGCTCCACTGCCCGGGGTGCCATCTTTCGAATGAGGTTTTAAACAGAGGCCCTGTCTGCCCTCTCGGGAGACTTAATAGACACCACTATTTCTAAAAAAAAGCAGAGGAATTCTCCTGGTACCCTGGTCAATATTTATCGCTCAATCAACATCAGTAAAGCTTATTATCAGATTATTATGACAGTACTGTTTGTGGGAGCTTGCTGTGCACAAATTGGCTGCCGCGCTTCCTACATTAGAACAGTGGCTACACTTCAAAAGTACTTCATTGGCCGTTAAACACTTTGGGATGTCGTGAAAGGCGCTACATCAATACACGTTCTTTCTTTCTCTACTCGTGTAATTAGATATTTATATTTTTATCTCATGTTTATTATCAATAAAAGTAAATAGGTTGAAAATTAACATAGAAGGTCTGACCCTAAATACAGGGACACTCTCAGACTCGCCCCTGATCACAATGTTCCCCTGACCCGCTGATATGTTGAGCGACGCTCTGACAGTTTTTGTACAGGTCTAGCCCAGCTCCGTGTCTCTGTGGGGCTCAGTGCGCAGTAATACACAGCGGAATCTGGCAGTTGTGTTTCAGACACGTTCAGCGGGACGGTTCGGGTCAAATAATTGAAGTTCGCTGAGAAACGGTCCCCTGGAAATCTCCCTGCGTTTTCGCTGTAACTGTTTCTCTGTAGCAGATATTCCATGGGGCCGCTGGGATACTGACGGTACCAGAATAGGTTAGGATCGCTGATGCTTGTAGCTGTATAATTACAGTGCAACTGAACATCGTCTCCTTCACTTACTGTGGTTGCAGCCGGTATCTGTGAAACCGAGTCTCCTTGACAATGTCCTGCAAAAGCAGAGCGATATTAAATTAAACAATGTCACTTCACTGTGTCTATCCCCAAGAATCAGCCCGTCACCCCCAACACTTACCTGAGATACAAAGCAGGGCAGTTAAACAGAAATACGTTACCCCACAACTCAGGGGCTGCAACGGGAAAGTGCTGGGGTCGACTGAATAATACTTCCTTCAGCACCTTCCAATGAGATCATTTCCTCGCCTCCACCTCTTGTGTTGTGAAGGGAAATCTCCAAACGTTCTGTCTGTTTCAGCCTCATGTGGCTGTCAAATTCCGTCATTGACCCCGGCGGGGCAGAGCAGGTCTGTCTGCCATTCGCCTGTGTCTATCCTCAACTCTTCCACTTTCATTCACTGGGGGAGTCTGTCGAGTTTCCCCAAACAGTGTTCAGTGTTGAGTCAAGATGCATCCTGAAGGTTCTCTTCATTTCAGATCAATCTATTGATATTCTTGTGTTCCGGGAACTGACAGATTAAATATATTACACAGATGTGAATACAGTGGTTTGTAACTTGTGAACTTACCATTTAAGAGAGCTGCAGCTGTGACGAACAAATAAAAAGTAACAGCCAACATGTTTGCAGAGAGTTGATGGCGGATTTGAACAAACGGTTTGAACCTGAAATTGTTTAGTGGGGAAGATGCTGAGTCACATCCGGCCGCTCTGCCGATTGGTTCATTCTTGACAGAGTCAGCAGGTGACAGTCAATCAGCTCACGGGTCCTTTATTGTCCAAATCATCCAATCAGTTAACAGTTCCTTTGTTCGCCAAGTCATCCAATCAGATTACAGTTTCTTTGTTCTCCAATTCATGACTTCAAAGCGGGGAGCAGGGAATGGAGTGAAATTGTTTTCATAACGAGAACTGCCTGGGGATTAAACCCAATGTTGGCCCTTTAACAGGGTCAGTATGTACGGTGGGCTAGTGAAGTGAAATAATTAATGTTATTCTGGTATCAGTGCCGGAGGCTCCCATTAAAAGAGCTGTTCACTGATCATTAGAACTAGCTGATATAAAGGGGGATATTACATAGTCTACAGCAGAGAAATAGGTCATTTGGCCAAATTGGTCTTTATACTTTGGTTTCTGTTCCATTATCAGTTCACAATCCAGGTCCCAGATCTGATGCAGTGAGAGGAGCTGAGAGTCCTTTGCTGGTTTTTGTACGGAGTGACTGCGCCCCTGTAACAGTGTGGGGCGCAGCGCGCAGTGATACACGGCAGAAGCAGAGACAAGAGCCCCGGCGACAATTAAAGGAACCGTTTTCTTGCCTTGGTCCAAATCAGCAGAGAACCAGTTTTGGAAAACTGGAGACCTTATCCCCCTGCCCCTTGTCGTATCTCTTCAGTAAATATCTCGGAGTTTCCCAGTTATACTAGATGTACCAGAAGAGGCAAGGAAGGGCATCGGATGTGGAGTAACTGCAGTTCAGTATTATGGTCTGTCCTTCCTGAGCCACTAATTCAGACGGATCCTGGGACAGTGAATCTTCGCCACTCATTCCTGTAACAAACTATAGAATGTGCCAAAAGTCTGTGAATAAATATAAGCCATGAAACACAAACTGACCCTTTAAACAAAGACTCACCGGGCAGCACGACCATTATTATCGGTAAAGAACATGGGGAGCACATGGTCTCTTGTTTAGAGTTCGAAAGAAAAAGGCAGAATATTCTAAATATGTGTGAGATTAAAGAGCAAATCCAGCTCAAGGGCAGGCTTTACTTATTGGGAAACCGAAATGCGTTTCCCCGGGACAGGATTGGCTGGTTTCTCAGAATTGTCTTCAGCTTTGCCTCAATCGGTGTTAGTTGTGTCCAATCACTGCAGAATCTCTCTAAACTCTTTCCTTGCCTGTCTGTGTGTGTCTTTCTCTCGCTTTACATCTAGCTGTATAACTCGGTGTCTCTATCTGTGTCATGGTCTCCCTCTCACTCTCTCTCTGTCTTTTCCTCTCATTCTATCTCTGTCGCTCTCATTAAGGTGAAAAGTGAAGAAATCCCTGCAGTCAATGTGCCCCATTAATAGTTTCAATCTTAAGAATATGAGTTACATGACACACACTCCAAAATTAACAAAATTACACATAATCTTTGATATCTTTGAAGATTATTGACGTATATTCAGTTGTCCTTTGCTTGAGATGCAAACTCTTTAACAAGTGATCAGAAAGCGCATTCCTGGAGCCAGTACAAGCCTGACATAGCATTGGAAACAAACACATGAAAAGCAGACACCCGCACACAGTCACCGACAAATATACACTCAAACACACACGCAGACTCACAAAACACAGACATAAACAAACTCAAACACACACACATTCACACATTCAACACGCCCATACTCAAACACACACCCAGCCACTCACACACACACTCACACACACACTCAAACATACACACAGACACACACACTCACACACACAGACACACATACAGACACACACACTCAAACACACATATATTTACACACTCAAAAACATACACACATTCACACGCTCAAACACACACACACTCAAACACACAGACACACAAACGCTCACACACACACTCAAACACACACACAGACACGCACACTCACACAAACAGACACATACACAGAAACACTCAAACACAATTAGACACACACTCAAACACACACATACCAGAATAAGTACAGACGGGCACACAATGATTGATATCTTGTGGAGATTATTGATGTATGTTCGGTTGTAAGTTGTTTGAGATGAATGAGAAACAGACTTGGTGCAAACTATTGTAGAATTGGATTCATTCCGTCTCTCAGCAGTGTGCTAAAAATTTTCCCAACCAATCAGACAATTCCTGAGGATCATGTGACAAGCTGCACCCGCTCATCCCTGAGTCACCGGTTGTATATTTGTCCTTTCTCGCTTCTCTTTCTGGACGCAATTAGCACAGCCCCGTTCCCTCGGTGCGATGTACTTGCTGCTGTACTAAACAGATAATTACAGGTTCCTGAACGGATAAAAACATAAATCTCACGTTATTTGGGCAGCAACTCGTTCACATTCTGTTTTCAGATGCAATGGGATCTAAATTCACTAAACAGGCGCAATCTGTGCGGTGGGGACAGTAAAAGGAAATAGTTAATGTTGTTTTGGTATCAGTGCCGGAGGCTCCGATTAAAGAGCTGCTCTCTGACCATTAGATCTACCCACTGCTGATATAAAGGGGAATATAGACGGCCAGCAGGTCCTGAGGGACTTGAACACAGCGATGCGATAAATTGTACAAACGCCACCTGTTATATCAATGAAATGGGGAATGACTGACATCTTTGATCAGAATGGGAGGATACGAGCAACGGATAGGCTCAGAGATACTATGGTGAGTTGGCCATTAAAGTATTTACAACAAGTCATTAATAATACTTTAATAATTCACAATAACTTTAGAAATAAAACAATGCTTCCATTTGAAATTAATGCCTTCATTTCCGAAAGTTAAATAAAGGAACTGAACGGTGTTGTCCGTCGGTAACTCGTTTACACACTGAAACCAACAGTGAACACATCCGCCCACTGCCCTCTGGTGGCGACTTCCTTTTTCAAAATTCGTTTATGGGATGTGGGCGTTGCTGGCAAGGCCAGCATTTATTGCCCATCCCTAATTGCCTTTGACAAGGTGGTGCTGAGCCGCCTTCTCGAACTGTTGCAGTCCGTGTGGTGATGGTACTCCCACAGTGCTGTTAGGGAGGGAGTTCCAGGATTCTGACCCAGCGACGATGAAGAAACGGCGATATACTTCTAAGTCAGGATGGTGTGTGACTTGGAGGGGAACTTGGAGGTGGTGGTGTTCCCATGCGCCTGCTGCCCTTGTCCTTCTAGGTGGTAGAGTTCGCGGGTTTAGGAGGTGCTGCCGAAGAAGCCTGGACGAGTTACTGCAGTGCATCTTGTAGATGGTAGACACTGCATCCACGGTACCCCGGTGGTGGAGGGAGTGAATGTTTAAGGTGATGGTTGGGGTGCCAATCCAGCAAGCTGCTTTGACTTGGATGATGTCGAGCTTCTTGAGTGTTGTTGGAGCTGCACTCATCCAGGCAAGTGGAGGGTATTCAATCACACTCCTGACTTGTGCCTTCTAGATGGTGGAAAGGCTTTGGGGAGTCAGGACGTGAGATACTCGCCGCAGAATAACCAGCCTCTAACCTGCTCTTGTTGCCACAGTATTTATATGGCTGGTCCAGTTATGTTTCTGGTCAATGGTGGCCCCCAGGATGTTGATAGTGGGGGATTCGGCGATGGTAATGTCATTGAATGTCATGGGGCGATGGTTAGTCTCTCGCTTGCTGGAGATTGTCAATGCCTGGCACTTGTGTGGCGCGAATATTACCTGCCACTTATCAGCCCAAGCCTGAATGTCGTCCATGTCTTGTTGCATGCGGGCATGAGCTCCTTCTTTATCTGAGGAATTGCAAGTGACACTGAACACTATGAAGTCATCAGCGAACATCCCCACTTCTGGCCTTATGATTGAGGGAAGTTCATTGATGAAACGGCTGAAGATGGTTGGGCCTGGACACTGCCCTGAGGAACTCCTGCAACGATGTCCTGGGGCTGTGATGATTGACCTTCAACCAACACAAGCATCTTCCTTTGTGCTAGGTATGATTCCAGCCAGTGGAATGTTTTCCCCTAATTCCCATTGACTTCAGTTTTACTATGGCTCCTTGATGCCACACTCGGTCAAATGCTGCTTGATGTCAAGGACAGTTACCCTCACCTCACCTATAGAACATGATTTGGTTCCCATATTCGGACTGTGTGTGATTTAATTCCACATATTCCTTCGAACCCGGATATTTAATCAGCTCTGTCCGTGTTTCAGCTTTCCCTCTGGAGGCTGGAATAAATTGCCATTCAGTGGTTCAGTTGGCTCACACCCTGTCAGTAATTAAAGTGGCCATGAAGGACAGAGCTTCCCACAATGCATAGCGGGCCAGAAAAGGTCCTTTGTCGAACACGGGCCGCGCTGCACTATGGGAGCACTGTTCGGACATGCGCCACTCGCCAACCGCGTTAAAAGTCGTGCGATCTGTACCTTTATCTCTGTCGCATATTTTCTCCTTTTTATTAGGAAAGGGAGGCTTTTTCTTTCCTGGGACTTGAAGTCACACGTCACATTGCACGTCACACAAACATGGCCGCCGCCGCTTTGCCCTGCAGTGGATGACGCCACAATCCATTCTAAACGTCACAGTACCGTGATTGGCTGCTTTTCACATTCAGTCATGGTCGGAGTTCAGGAACAGCCTACAGCGTCCACTCAGAGATAAAGTGCCCCATTTTGTGCAGCCTGTAACCCCTGACTCAGGACTGCGGCTCTGGGGGGATGTGTCAGGGGGAGGCGTCTTAAAGGGGCCCTGCACCGCCAGAGAGTCCCCGAGCCTGCGGTCAGGACAGAGGGACAAGGAGACACAATTTTTTTTTCTTCATTGATGGGACGTGGGCGTCGCTGGCTAGGCCTGCATTTAGTGCCCATCCCTAATTGCCCTTGAGAAGATGGTGGTGAGCCGCCTTCTTGAACCGCTGCAGTCCATATGGTGTAGGTACACCCACAATGCTGTTAGGAAGGGAGTTCCAGGATTTTGGCCCAGCGACAGTGAAGGAACAGCGATACAGGTCCAAATCAGGATGGTGTGTGGCTTGGAGGGGAACTTGTAGGTGGTGATGTTCCCATGCATCTGTTGCCCTTGTCCTTCTAAGTGGTAGAGGTCGCGGGTTTGGAAGGTGCTGTTGAAGGAGCTTTGGAGAGTTGCTGCAGTGCATCTTTTAGATGGTACAGACTGTAGCCACAGTGCGCCGGTGGTGTAGGGAGTGAATGTTGAAGGTGGTGGATGGAGTGCCAATCAAGCAGACTGCTTTATCCTGAATGGTGTCGAGCTTCTTGAGTGTTGTTGGAGCTGCACTCATGCAGGCAAGTGGAGAGTATTCCATCACACTCCTGACTTGTGCCTTGTGGATGGTGGAAAGGCTTTGGGGAGTCAGGAGGTGAGACACTCGCAACAGAATTCCCAGCCTCTGGCCTGCTCTTGTAGCCACAGTATTTATATGGCTGCTCCAGTTCAGTTTCTGATCAATGGTAACCCCCAGGATGTTGATAGTGGGGGATTCAGCGATGGTAATGCCATTGAATGTCAAGGGGAGATGGTTAGTGTCTCGCTTGTTGGTGATGGTCATTGCCTGGCACTTGTGTGGTGTGAATGTTACTTGCCACTTGTCAGCACAAGTCTGAATGTTGTCCAGGTCTTGCTGCATATGGACACGGACTGCGTCAGTATCTGACGAGTCTCGAATGGTGCTGAACAGTGTGCAATCATCAGCGAACATCCCCACTTCTGACCTTATGATGGAGGGAAGGCCATTGATGAAACAGCTGAAGATGGTTGGGCCTAGGACACTGCCCTGAGGAACTCCTGCAGTGATGTCATGTGATTGAGATGAATGACCTCCAACAACCACAGCCAACTTCCTTTGTGCTAGGTATGATTCCAACCAATGGAGAGTTTTCCCCTTGATTCCCATTGACTTCAGTTTTGCTAGGGCTCCTTGATGCCACACTTGATCAAAAGCTGCCTTGATGTCAAGGGCAGTCACTCTCCCCTCACCTCTTGAGTTCAGCTCTTTTGTCCATGTTTGGACCAAGGCTGCAATGAGGTCAGGAGCCGAGTGGCCCTGGCGGAACCCAAACTGGGCGTCAGTTAGCAGGTTATTGCTGAGTTAGTGCCGCTTGATAGCACTGTCGATGACACCTTCCATCACTTTGCTGATGATTGAGAGTAGACTGATGGGACGGTAATTGGCCAGGTCGGATTTGTCCTGCTTTTTGTAGACAGGACATAGTTGGGCAATTTTCCACATTGCCGCATAGATGCCAGTGTTGTAGTTGTACTGGAACAGCTTGGCTAAGGGCGCAGCATGCTCTGGAGCACAAGTCTTCATTAATATTGGCGGAGTGTTGTCAGGGCCCATAGCCTTTGCAGTATCCAGTGTCTTCAGCCGTTTCTTGACATCACGTGGAGTGAATTGAATGGGCTGAAGACTGTCATCTGTGATGCTGGGGACCTCAGGAGGAGGCCGAGATGGATCATCTACTCGGCACTTCTAGCTGAAGATAGTTGCAAATGCTTCAGCCTTGTCTTTTGCACTCACGTGCTGGGCTCCACCATCATTGAGGATGGGGATATTTTTGGAGCCTCCTCCTCCTGTTAACTGTTTAATTGTCCACCACCACTCACGACTGGATGTGGCAGGACTGCAGAGCTTTGATTTGGTCCGATGGTTGTGAGGTCGCTTAGCTCTGTCTATCGCATGTTGCTTCCGCTGTTTGGCATGCAAGTGGTTCTGTGTTGTAGCCTCACCAGGTTGACACCTCATTTTTCGGTATGCCTGGCGCTGTTCCCAGCATGCTCTCCTGCACTCTTCGTTAAACCAGGGTTGATCTCCCGGCTTGATGGTAATGGTAGAGTGAGGGATATGCCGGGCCATGAGGTTACAGATTGTGGTTGAATACAATTCTGCTGCTGCTGATGGCCCACAGCGCCTCATGGATGCCCAGTTTTGAGATGCCAGATCTGTTCGAAATCTGTCCCATTTAGCACGGTGGTAGTGCCACACAACACGGTGGAGGGTATCCTCAACATGAAGACGGGACTTCACCTCCACAAGGACTGTGCGGTGGTCACTTCCACCAATGCTGTCATGGACAGATGCATCTGCAACAGGTAGATTGGTGAGGACGAGATCAAGTAGGATTTTCCCTCCTGTTGGTTCCCTCACCAGCTGTCGCAGACCCAGTCTGAAGCTATGTCCTGTAGGACTCGGCCAGCTCGGTCAGTTGTGGTGCTACCGAGCCATTCTTGGTGATGGACATTGAAGTCGCCCACCCAGAGGACATTTTGTGCCCTTGCTACTCTCAGTGATTCTTCCAATTGGTGTTCTACATGAAGGAGTACTGATTCATCAGCTGAGGGAGGGCTGTAGGTGGTAATTAGCAGGAGGTTTCCTTGCCCATGTTTGACTTGATGCCATGAGACCTCATGGGGTCTTGAGTCAATGTTGAGGACTCCCAGGGCTACTCCCTCCCGACTGTATACCAGGGTGCCACCACCTCTGGTGGGTCTGTCCTGCCGGTGGGACAGGACATACGCAGGGATGGTGATGGTGGTGTCTGGGACATTGGTTGTAAGGTATGATTCGGTAATGATGACTATGTCAGGCTGTTGCTTGACTAGTCTGTGGTCATGTTGAACACCAATTGGAAGGCCTGATGGTTGCTAAATGTAATTGCAGCTTAGAGGGGAGGGAGAGAGACTGTGGCAGAGATTGCGTTTAAACACCAATTCCATCCCTTCCCCAACTTACTTCCGATCCCTACAGAAGGACCGCTAATTCCACCCTCCCTTAATCTGTTGTGCAATTCAATCACAAGAGACCTCACGCCTGAACACCGGATGTTTGGAGGAAAATGCGCCCCAGTGGAAGTTACATTCTGGACGTTACGCGGGTCTGGCCAGAAACCTCTGGAGATGTTCACGTGGTTGGGAGGCTCCGGAAGAATCCGATAAGATGGTGAAGGAGGAGGAGCGAAACACCAGTGAAACTGCGATCGAAGTTCTGAAGATCATTGACGGATGTTATCAGAAGGAATGGAGCAGAGCAGCGAGAAATGATCACTGGGGTGAAGTTCAGTGAGTTCAGATAGGTGCTATCAGAGGGCATTGAGCAGAGCAGGTAGAATGGTCGTCAGGAATACAGGAGACAGAGGGTCAGGCTTAATTGGTGTGACTCAGATTGGAGAAGGGTTAGAACTGGTTACCCCAGTGCTGGGCCTTCTTTTTCCTCGGTCTGTGTGAACCATTTGGATTCGGGTCTACTTGAAAGGGGCGAATCCAAAGCAAAAGTAGATTCTTTGGTGCCCATCCGACAGGAGGGCTCCACTCGCACACTTGCCTCAACAAAACTAAAATGAGATTCCATAATAATTGAATTTTGCCCATCTATCACACAACCTGTGTTCAGTGGTGACCACCGGCCGCAGAAAGCTCCAAATGTACCTTTGGACACCGCGTAACCCCTCACCGGCTCCCTATCAAATACAGTCTCGCCTTCTTTCCTCTCTGCGTTGGGCGTCTGAGTGGGTGTAAACAAAAAATATGGCGATAATGTCTGTGTATCAGTTAGGCCCAATCTCTGGGAATCATTCCCAATGTTTGTGCCCCCTGGTGTGCCTGTGTCAGATATCCAACACATGCTGTACCTGCCCTTGGCGTGTTTGATGGGAAAGAAATTTATATATCGCCTTTCACGACCACCGGACGTCCCAAAGCGCTTTTCAGCCAATGCTTTATAATTGTAGTCACTGTTGTAAGATAGGGACAGCGCAGAGGGAGAATTACTCTGCCATGTAGTGTGCTGTATCAGGCTGCAATGGTGCAAAGCCCTGCTGTTTAATGGAACCTGGCATGTGACTGTGGCAGACCATAATATTGGAGGTGACGGCGAGGTGCACCTGGTCCCTGTGCAGTCATTCCGCCTCTCGGCCTTGACATAAAAAGACAGGGGTAAAGGTGTCTTTACTCTGATAGGGCACTAGGTGGCGCAGTGGCTCCTTAACCGAAAGGACTTGGGTTCAAACACACCCCAGACAGGACGGGTGAAAAATACCTGTCAGGGAAATAAAACAAAGTGTGATAGGGTAAATCGAGGGGTGTGGAGGAGCCTTAGAGAAAGGAATTCAGCAAAGTTCAAGTTAGTTCATTTGTCATTCCAGATTTATTAACAATTTCACAGAGAACAATTTACATAGAAGTTTTAAAAAAGTTAACACAAAGTGAATATAACAACTGAGCGTCACATTGAGACCAGAACACAGGCAGTCGGAGCTGCCAGCTCTCTGTACAACTGTAACAGACACCAGAGAGAGAAAATAGGGGCTCTACATAAAGGGAAGGGAACAATTGTGAATTAGGAAAGAGAAAAGTTACTTATTTACACATGAAATATTCAAACAACGGTGAAACTCTAAGAAACATTTACATTATAGCCACGATTATCTCATACATTGCAAACAGAGAGACGGAAATCCCGGTTATGATTTTCTCAGCTATAGATTCTAGTCTATTAACTGAAGGCATTTGACTCTGGGAATCACCAGGAGGACATATTTTATTTTCATGTCACAGAGATGTTCATAAGCAGATGAGGAACATCCACGGCGTCCGCAATTCAACCGTTCACTTGACCTGTAAAAGAAGGATAAAAGAATGAACCAGAGATTTAGAGGTTTAGGGCATTTATCTCAGGGTTTTTATCAATGAAACTTTTAGAGATTTGTCAAATCGCTTCAGTCAGATCGAAGTGTGAGTGGATTGAATCTCCTCACCTTTACTAGAGTGATGGCAGCGCTGTAGGAAATGCTCAGGAAGAACAGGATGATGAATGTGGAAGCGGTTGTCCAGATGTTGCCGCGCTCTTCCGCATAGTCTTCAATCAAGATGTGGTCTGAGGGATCTACGGGGATGTAGAAGGGGAAATATATTCAGATCCTTTATTAATCCAAGGTATCATATTATCATCATGTACTCTCTTTTCTTTTCCTTAAGGTATGAATTTGTCCTGTAATTTAATTTGAATGTATGTCTTGTGTTAAGTTAGTCACTCCCAGCAATCTATCGCTGTTCCTAACTCCACAGTCGCTCTTTCTTTAGGATCCTCCTATAGTCCGTTTAGGAAAATATGGCATTTTTTCTTCAATGTCACAAGCTAATTGATTTTGCATCAATTTCGTACGATCTATCATTAGAGAACAATATGATGAAATGTCGAGGGAGGTTTACTGATTGATATCTATTATTTTATCGATAGGTTTAGATAGCTACTTATTTGCAGTCTGTCAAGGGGGCTGGGTAAGAGATCAGATGCAAGTTATAATCTTGTTTATTTATTTGTTATGGCAATGCTGTGAACATAATTAATGTGTAACATTTTCCAACAAGAATATTGATTCAGTGTATGTGTAGGAGCAGAATCGAGAAATGAGATATGTTATGATATCAGGAATTATTTATTCAGTACAATCGTTGGAGACTGTGTCCATAAAAAAGTGCATTTTAATTCTACATTCGTCCATAGCCTGACATTTGTTGTGCGCTTTAGTGCTTGTGTTTGTTTGTCTGATGATTTCTTGTTTTGCTTTAGTTTGAGTTTGTCTTAATGTGTGTGTTGATGTGTAAGTGTGTGTATGCGTGTTTTTATAAGTTTGTGTATGTTTATGTATAAGTCTTTGTGTGTTTATGTGTAATTGCGAGTGTTTATAAGTAATTGTGTGTGTTTATCTCTAAGTGTGTGTGTTTTTGTCTAAGTGGGTGCATGTGTGTTTATGTGTATGTGTATTGTTATGTGCAAGTATTTGTGTATCTGTAGGTGTCAGCGTGTGTGTGTTTACATGTAAGTGCGTGTCTGTTTGTGTACGTTTTGTGTTTGTATTGATGTGTGTTTTTATGTGTGTGTCTATATGTGTTTTGCTTAAGTGTGTTTATGTATGTGTGTGTTTATGCATGTGTAAGTGTGTGTGTTAATGTGTGTGTGTGTGTGTTTTGTGTAAGGGTGTGTGTGTATTATTGCTATTGTTCAAAGTTTCAGAGAGCACCAATGATTGGGTCTGACAATGACGGTGTGTATTATATTCTGGGTATGTGTAATATTCTGTGTAAGTGTGTTAATATGTGTGTTTATATGTAAGTCTCTGTGTGCTTATGTATAAGTGTGCATTTACACAAAACACACAAACTTGCACAAAATGGCAAACACACTTACACATAAACACACACACACTCACTTTACACGCATTCTTCCCCGCTCTGTGTAAATGTGTTCTGTATGAGACACAATGTGATGTCAACCGATGGGTCTCAGAAACATCCGGGACACAATCGTAAGAAATCCTCAGAGCATTCAATCACCACTTTAGATTTGGACTATCAAAATTCAATCTGTTAGTTTATGAATAACAGGGACAGATTTACCCCAGACACTAGTTAAAGATAATATGCTGAATAAATACATATTTTACAGTATGACCCACATTGGCTCCCGGTTAAGCAGCGCCTCGATTTCAAAATTATCATCCTTACTTTCAAATCCCTCCATGGCCTCGCCCTTCCTATCTCTGTGATCTCCTTCAGCCCCACAACACCCCGAGATATGTGTTGCTCCTCTAATTCTGCCCGCTTTAGAATCGCTCAACCTTTGGTGGCCGTGCCTTCTATTGCCGAGGCCCTAAACTCTATAATTCTCTCCCTCAACCTGTCTGCCTCGCTACTTCTCTTTCCTCCTTTAAGACGCTCCATAAAACCTACCTCTTTGAACAAGCTTTTGGTCACCTGCCCTAATTTATCCTAATTTGGATCAGAGTCTATTTTTTTCTATTATACTACTCCAGTGCAGGGCCTTGGGAAGTTTTACTACGTTAAAGGTGCTACATAAATAAAAGCTGTTGTTGCTTTATGATTCCCATGCAGCAACTGTAACATTTCCAGACAATGAGTTAGAAGCTGACTTTTTACTGATGGCAACAGAGTTCATAAAATATAGATTGATGCACTTCCCCTCTCTCTGTGGTGGGGAATTGCAGGTACAGTTGGTCAACAATTGCTCTTTCCCCTCTCTCTGGTGGGGAGTGGGGGTACAGTGGGTTAGGAACTGCCCTTTCCCCTCTCTCTGGTGGGGAGTGGGGGTAGAGTGGGTTAACAATTGCCCTTTCCCCTCTCTCTGGTGGGGGAGTGGGAGGTACAGTGGGTTAACAATTGCCCTTCCCCCTCTCTGTGGTGGGGAGTGGGAGGGACAGTGGGTTAACAATGGCCCTTTCGCCTCTCTCTGGTGGGGCAATGGGAGATACAGTGGGTTAACAATTACCCTTTCCACTCTCTCTGTTGTGGGAGTGGGAGGAACTGTGGGTCAACAATTGCCCTTTCCCCTCTCTCTGGTGGGGGAGTGGGGGTTCAGTGGGTAAACAATTGCCCTTCCCCTCTCTCTGGTGGGGGAGTGGGAGGTACAGTGGGTTAACAATTGCCATTTCCTCCATCTCTGGTGGGGGAGTGACGGTACAGTGGGTTAACAATTGCCCTTTCCCCTCTCTTTGGTGGGGGTGTGGGTGTACAGTGGGTTAACAATTGTCCTTTCCCCTCTCCCTCTGGTGGAGCAGTGGGAGGTTAAGTGAGTTAACAATTGCCATTTCCCCTCTGGTGGGGGAGTGGGAGATACAGGGGTTAACAATTGTCCTTTCCCCTCTCTCCGGTGGAGAGTGAGGGTACAGTGGGTTTAAAATTGCCCTTTCCCCTCTCTCTGTCAGGGGAGTTGGAGGTACAGTGGGTTAACAATTGCCCTTTCCCCTTTCTCTTGTGGGGGAGTGGGAGATACAGTGGGCTAACAATTGCCCTTTCCCCTCTCTCTGTAGGGGTGTGGGGGTACAGTGGGTTAACAATTGTCCTTTACCCTCTCTCTGGTGGGGGAGTGGGTGTACAGTGGGTTAACAATTGCCCTTTCCCCTCTCTCTGCTGGGGGAGTGGGGGTACAGTGGGTTAACAATTGCACTTTCCCCTCTCTCTGTCGGGGGAGTGGGAGGTATAGGGGGTTAAATATTGCCCTTTCCCCTCTCTCTCTGGTGGAGCAGTGGGAGTTTCAGTGAGTTAACAATTCCCCTTTCCCCTCACTCTGTCGGAGGAGTGGGGGTACAGTGGGTTAACAATTGCCTTTTCCCCTCTCTCTGCTGGGAGAGTGGGAGGTGCTGTGGGTTAACAATTGTCCTTTCCCCTCTCTCTGGTGGGGTAGTGGGGGGGAAAGTGTGTTAACAACTGCCCTTCCCCCTCTCTCTGGTGGTGTAGTGGGGAGACAGTGTGTTAACAATTGTCCTTTACCCTCTCTCTGGTGGGGTAGTGGGGGCGTACAGCGGGTTAACAATTGCCCTTTCCCCTCTCTCTTTTGGGAGAGTGGGAGTACAGTAGGTTAACAATTGCCCTTTCCCCTCTCTCTGGTGTGGGAGTGGGAGGTACTGTGGGTTAAAAATTGCCCTTTCCCCTCACTCTGCTGGGGTAGTGGGGGGGACAGTGGGTTAACAATTGCCCTTTCCCCTCTCTCTGGGTGGGGTAGTAGGGGGGGTACAGTGGGTTAACAATTGCCTTTCCCCTCGCTCTTTTGGGAGAGTGGGAGGTACTGTGAGTTAACAATTACCCTTTCCCCTCTCTCTGGTGGGGAGTGGGTGGTACATTGGGTTAATAATTGCCCTTTCTCCTCTCTCTGGTGGAGGAATGGGGTTACAGTGGATTAACAATTGCCCTTTCCCCTCTCTCTGGTGGGGGAGTGGGGGTACAATGTGTTACCAATTTGCCTTTCCCCTCTCTCTGGTGGGGGAGTTGGAGGTACAGTGGGTTAACAATTGCCCTTTATCCTCTCTCTTGTGGGAGAATTGGGGTACAGTGGGTTAACAATTGCCCTTTCCCCTCTCTCTTGTGGTGGAGTGGAGGTGCAGTGGGTTAACAATTACCCTTTCCCCTCTCTCTGTTCGGGGACTGGGAGGTACAGTGGGTTATCAATTGCGCTTTCCCCTCTCTCTGTTGGGGGAGTGGGTGGTACAGTCGGTTTTCAATTGCCCTTTCCCATCTCTCTGGTGGGGTGTGGGAGGTACAGTGGGTTATCAATTGCCCTTTCCCCTCTCTCTGGTGAGGGAGTGGGAGATACAGTGGGTTAACAATTGCCCTTTCCCCTCTCTCTGGTGGAGAGTTGCGGGTACAGTGGGTTAGCAATTGCCCTTTCCCCTCTCTCTAGTGGGGTAGTGGAAGCTACAGTTGGTTAACAATTGCCCTTTCCCCTCTCTCTGGTGGGGGAGTGATGGTACAATGGGTTAACAATTGTCCTTTCCACTTTCTCTGGTGGGGTAGTGGGACGTACAGCAGGTTAACAATTGCCCTTTCCCCTCTCTCTGGTGGGGTAGTGGGGGTACAGTAGGTTAACAATTGCCCTTTCCCCTCTGTCTGGAGGGGGCTGTGTGGTGCCATTTGTGTTCGTGTGTGGTGCTCATTTGAGATCCCAGAGGCTGCGATGCTGCAAAATGAAACAGGCCCCAATTCTGAAGGGATGGACAACACGAGAAACAGGGGTACCGAGATCTAAATGTGCTGCGTTTGTCTGCCTGAAATGGGAACTTTTTGATTCCCCCCAGCGGGAGGGAAGTTGTTGAAGTGATTTTGAGAAGTTCTGTCATGAAACAGCTTCATTCTGTCTCCAACCCGTGGTGTATCTGAGCTGGGAGCGCTGGCTGTACAAGACTTGGGCCCGAGACCGGCAAATATCCTGCTTCAGACAAACAACCCGCCCCATGGCAAAAATGGGAAACAAAATGATTTGAAAGGCTGTGCGTGTAACTGACGATTGGAAGAAAAGGCCTTTATTTGTTTTTATTTAAAAACTGAAATGCAATCTTTTATGTTAATTAATAAATAGACATTCTTATTATGAACACAGCTAGCTTTTGCTAGACACTTTTATTGAGCACATGTGGACTAGGTACAGTATCTGTAGAGGCTTCCATCTTGACTGCTGCCTTGTGGGTAGCCTGGTGTCTCATGGGTAATGTAGGCTTAATATATATACAGCTGGGTAGTGTAGTCTTATATACAGCTCTACACAGCTCTACAGCTCCACCTAGTGTCCACTATAGAATGACATGTTATTGATCACTACATCCCCCTTTCTTTGAGGTTTAACAAAATCAATATCAATCAACTTTCAAGAAAACAATAAAGATAATATCAGTAACACTTTTGTTAGTGCTCTATAAACATAAACATTTTCAAAACAGTCAACATATTTTCAAAGCTTTACATTGCACTCAAAGATTAAGTCTATCAGGCTTTTTTACTTCACGTGTGGATCTTCTCAACACGGGTAAGTCTGATGTGTCTTCATGAGATTGTTCTGGCGGTGAATGACAAGATGCAGTTGCGGCATTGTCATCAATCTGGTCTTGAATAGTCTCTTGTGTTTTTAGGAGGGAACGGCGGTTCCTCCTGAGAATCTGTCCTCCCTCAGTTCTAACAGTGTATGACCTTGGTCCTACTTCCTCAAGAACTGTAGCTTTCCTGTTCCATGCATCTGGATCCTCAATCCTGACAACATCATCCCTTGTCAATGGTTTTAAAGTTTTGGATGACTTGTCACAGTATGATTTCTGTTTCAGCTTTAACAGTTGAAGTCTCTGTCTCAGTTCCTCACTTTGCTGTTGTTTTGCACAGCAGGGTAGCGTGGTGCGCAACTTGCGACCCATTAGGAGTTCAACAGGTGAAGAACCACAGTCTAAAGGTGAGGCTCGGTAGCTCAGCAGGGCGAGATAAGGATCAGACTTGCTTTCTGTCGCTTTCTTCAGTAGCTGCTTGAGAATTTGAACACCTTTCTCTGCCTTACCATTTGACTGAGCATACAAAGGACTGGATGTGATGTGCTGAAAGTCATAATGTGCTGCAAACGGTTGCCACTCCTTACAGTTGAAGCACGGACCATTGTCGCTAACGGCAATCCTGGGAATTCCATGTCTGGCAAAGATGGATTTCACATGCATTATGACACTGCTTGCTGTGGTGCTTGAGAGCAGCGCCATCTCAGGATAGTTAGAATAGTAGTCAATCACTATTAGATAGTCTTTACCATTTAAATGAAAAAGGTCCATACCAACCTTTTGCCATGGTGCTGTTGGTATGTCAGCTACTATCATTGGTTCCTTTGCTTGTTTGTTTTAGTGATTCTGACATGTCTCACATTTGCCTATCATGTTCTCAATGTCCTTATTTATGCCAGGCCAATAAACAGTGTCTCTTGCTCTCCTTTTGCACTTTTCAATTCCGAGGTGTCCCTCATGAATCCTTTTGAGCATGTCTTGATGTAGAGCCTGTGAAATGACTATTCTGTTCTGTTTTAGTCATAGTCCACTTGCGACACTCAATTCTGACCTTATGTGAAAATATTTTGGACAGGAACCTTTTGGCCAACCATGATGAATGTTCTCTATTACTGTTTGTAATACTGTATCTTTTACTGTTTCTTCTGCTATTTGCTTTGATTTTGTGTCTGACACGGGCAGCGCAGCAGTGACCATACTCACATGAACATCCACGTCTTCTTCAGTAGAGCTCACATGACTCATTGTGGGTGCTCGGGATAGTGCATCTGCTAACACTATGTATTTGCCTGGTGTGTAGATCAGTTCAAAGTCATATCTTTGCAGCTTCATCATGAGTCGTTGAATCCTTGGAGACATCTCATTCAGGTTTTTTTTTATGATGGCAATCAGAGGGCTGTGGTCTGTCTCAACTGTGAAGGTGGGAAGTCCATATATGTAGCCATGAAACTTTTCTAGTCCAACTACCAAGCCTAGACATTCTTTTTCAATCTGGGCGTATCGACACTCAGTATCAGTCATAGACCTGGAGCCATAGGCAACAGGCTTCCAATCTTTACCCTCTGCTTGTAGCAAGACCGCACCTAGGCCATCTTTTGATGCATCAGTTGACACTTTGATTCTTTTTGTTGGGTCAAAGAAGGTGAGTACAGGTGTGGTTGTCAGCACTGTTTTGAGGTTTATCCACTCTTGTTCATGTCTTTCTGTCCATGCGAACTCATTTGTTTTATGTAGCAGGTCTCGCAGACAGGCTGTCTTGGCTGACAAGTTAGGAATGAACTTTCCAATGAAGTTTATCATCCCCATGATGCGTAGCACTCCTTTTTTGTCAGTGGGTCGGGGCATTTTGAGTATGGCGTTTACTTTTATCATATCTGGCTCTATTCCTTTACCAGATAGATTATCTCCCAGGAAAGTGACTTCCTGGACGCCAAACAGACACTTGGCTTTGTTGAGCTTCAGTCCATTCCGGCGTATGCTCTGCAGCACTTTAGTCAGTCTCTCATTGTGTTCTTTCAGTGTGGAGCCCCAGATGATAATGTCATCAACATAGAACCGAACTCCTTCCAGACCTTCAATTATGTATTCCATCGCTCTATGAAAGATTTCAGATGCAAATATTATCCCGAAAGGCATTCTGAGGAAACAATACCTGCCAAATGGTGTGTTGAAGGTACAGTATTTGGTACTCTCTTCATCCAGTTTTAGTTGCCAAAATCCTTGTGAGGCATTGAGCTTTGTAAAGTATCTGGGACCTGACATTTCACTGGTGATTTCTTCTCGCTTCAGAATCTGGTAGTGTTCACGTTTTATGTTTGCATTTAAGTCCTTTGGATCCATGCATATTTATAGATAATTGTTCTTTTTCTTTACACATACCATGGAGTTAACCCAGTCTGTTGGCTCTTCGACTTTCCTGATGACTCCAAGTGTGGTCATTCTGTCCAGTTCATTCTTGAGCCGGTCACGCAGGGGTGCTGGAACTCTTCGTGGAGCATGCACCACTGGCTGAGCATCCTCCTTTAGCTGGACCTTGTAAGTGAATGGTAGAACTCCAAATCCTTTGAACACATCCTGGAAATTATTCACTACAGAATCCACCGAGTCATCTGGTCTGCTTATGGCACAGTTTATACGGTAGACTCTCTTGACCAGTTCTAAGTCCTCACAAGCTTTGTCACCCAGTAGTGAATCAAGTCTTTCAGCCACAACAGAAAACATGAGATGATGCACTTTTTCTTTGACTGTCACTTTAAGTCTGCATACACCTAAGCTATCTATTTTCCATGCATTATAGTCTTTCAGTAGTACTGACTTTTTCTGTATTTTGGGCTTTGCTTTCATATTGTTAATGTCACTCATACTGATTAAGTTTGCTTTTGCCCCAGTGTCTAGTTTCAAGGTAACTAATGCTCCATTTACCTGCAGTGGGATCATCCATTTGTCCACTTTTACTGCATTAACTTTATGTTCAGCATTGTCCATTTCTGAGGGCTGCACATTTTCTGTATCCTTTTTGATATCGTCACATGACACCATTCGTACAAAAAATGCCTCACTTAAATCAGTGTCCTACATAAGAACATAAGAACATAAGAAATAGGAGCAGGAGTAGGCCAATTGGCCCCTGGGCCCGCTCCGCTACCCACAGGGCCATGACCAATCCGAACCTAGACTCATGTCCAAATTCCTGCCCGCTCCCCATAACCCTTAATTCCCTTTACTTCTAGGAAACTGTCTATTTCTGTTTTAAATTTATGTAATGATGTAGCTTCTACAGCTTTTTGGGGCAGCATATTCCATGGACTTACCACCCGCTGAGTGAAGTAGTTCCTCCTCATCTCAGTTTTGAAAGAGCAGCCCCTTATTCTAAGACTATACCCCCTAGTTCTAGTTTCACCCATCATCGGGAACATCCTCCCCACATCCACCCAATCCAAAACCTTCACAATCTTATATGTTTCAATAAGATCGCCTCTCATTCTTCTGAACGCCAATGAGTAGAGTCCCAATCTACTCAACCTCTCCTCATATGTGCACCCCTCATCCCCAGGATTAACCGAGTGAACTTTCTTTGTACTGACTCGAGAGCAAGTATGTCCTTTCCTAAGTATGGACACCAAAACTGTATGCAGTATTCCAGGTGCGGTCTCACCAATACCTTGTACAACTGAAGCAATACCTCCCTATTTTTATATTCTATCCCCCTAGCAGTGAACGCCAACATTCAATTGGCCTTCTTAATCACTTGCTGCACCTGCATACTAACCTTTTGAATTTCGTGCACCAGGACCCCCAGATCCCTTTGTACTTCAGAACTTTCCAGTTTCTTGCCATTAAGATAATAACTTGCTCTACGATTTTTCCTGCCAAAGTGCATAACCTCACACTTTCCAGTATTGTATTCCATCTGCCAAATCTCTGCCCACTTACTTAGCCTGTCTATGTCCCCTTGCAGGTTTATAATGTCCTCCTCACTCACTACTTTCCCTCCCATCTTAGTATCATCTGCAAACATTGATATGTTACACTCGGTCCCCTCCTCCAAATCGTTAATATAGATTGTAAAGAGTTGGGGACCCAGCACTGACCCCTGCGGAACACCACTGATTGCCAGTCTGAGAATGAACCATTTATCCCAACTCTCTGCCTTCTGTTAGATAGCCAATCCTCTATCCATGCGAGAATATTACCCCCAATCCCGTGATTTGTTATGTTAAGCAATAATCTTTTGTGTGGCACCTTGTCAAATGCCTTTTGGAAGTCTAAATACACTACGTCCACTGGTTCCCCTTTATCCACCGTATATGTTACTTCCTCAAAGAACTCCAGCAAATTTGTCAAACATGACTTCCCCTTCATAAAACCATGCTGACTTTGTCCTATTAAATTATGATTATCCAAATGTCCTGTTACTGTCTCCTTAATAATGGACTCCAAAATTTTACCTACCACAGATGTTAGGCTAACCGGTCTATAGTTTCCAGCCTTCTGTCTACTGCCCTTTTTAAATAACGGTGTTACATTAGCAGTTTTCCAGTCTGCCAGGACCTTTGCTGAGTCCAGGGAGCTTTGGAAAATTATTACCAATGCATCCACAATCCCTACCGCCACTTCCCTCAAGGCCCTGGGATGTAAGCCATCAGGTCCAGGTGATCTATCCGCCTTGAGTCCCATTATTTTACCGAGTGCCACTTCCTTAGTGATTTTGATCGTGTTTAGCTCCTCCCCCCCTTTAGCCCCCTGTTTGTCCAGTTTTGGGATATTCTTAGTGTCTTCTACTGTAAAGACTGATACAAAATATTCATTCAGTGTTTTTGCCATCTCCATATTTCCCACCATTAATTTCCCAGCCTCAATTACATTAACTCGTTGCCCTTTCTTAGTTTTTACTTTTGAAAAGCATTGTTTGGCAAAGTGATTCTTTCCATTACACTTTGTGCACATTTTTCCAAACGCTGGGCAATGTCTTAACTGGTGTTTGTAACCACAGCGTTTACAATTATAAATGTCATCCTCTGATTGCTTTTCATTTCTGTTCTGCCCACGTTTCTTCCCCTTGTAGGACACAGCACCGACAGCAGCATTATCACTCATTATAATCACATCATTATTGATTTCACTGAAAGTCTTCGCGTGCTTTCGAGCTAGCTCGCTGGCTTGGCATATTTTCACTGCATTTTCCACATTTAGTTTGGTTTCTCTCAACAGACGTTCCCTGACTATTTTATCATGAATACCAAACACAATCTGGTCACGAATCATGGATGATTTCAGCTCAGAGAAACTGCATGTCTGTGCTTTCAGTTTCACATCAGTTATAAAGCTATCAAAAGTCTCATTTTGCTGCTGTGTCCTTGAACAGAACATGTATCTTTCATAGGTCTCATTCTTTTTTGGGAGAGCAATGTGCATCAAATTTGTTTAGCACATCTTCTGATTTTTCTCTGTTCTCCTCTGGATTAAATACAAATGTATTAAATACCTCTATCGCCTGTGGGCCTGCAACCGTAAGCAGCAACGCTATCTTCCTTGCGTCTGGCTTTGTACCAAATCCGATGGCTGCAATGTAGAGTTCGAATTGTTGTTTAAGTGTCTGCCAATTGTAGTCGGTGTTTCCTGTGAGTTTCAAACGCTCTGGTGGCTTCAAATTCTCCATTTTGCTTTTCACAATTGTCAGCAGACCTTCACCATCCTGGTACCATGTTATGTTCATTAATAAATAGACATTCTTATTATGAACACAGCTAGCTTTTGCTAGACACTTTTATTGAGCACATGTGGACTAGGTACAGTATCTGTAGAGGCTTCCATCTTGACTGCTGCCTTGTGGGTAGCCTAGTGCCTCATGGGTAATGTAGTCTTAATATATATACAGCTGGGTAGTGTAGTCTTATATACAGCTCTACACAGCTCTATGGCTCCACCTAGTGTCCACTATAGAATGACATGTTATTGATCATTACACAATCGAGAGATTTTCATTGACAAGAATTGACGGTGTCCATCAGAACAAGGGAAATGTTGACAAACTGGGTTTACCGCTGGATTTATTAACCATCCTGTTGATGATCTTCAAGGGGATCGCTTCATATCCCACCACACAGGAGTAGGAAGCGCCGCTGGCCCACTCCTCCACTGCAATGGATAACAGGCTGTACATGAAGAAGGAACTGCTGCCGTTCTCCGCCATCACCTCGGTGTTCTTGTAGTTGCCGGAATTCACCGGCTTGTCATTGAGGGTCCACTTGACGATGATCTCTCGGGGGGAGAAACCTCTCACTAAGCAGGTGAGGGTGACGAGCCTCTGAGCGGAGACTTCTTCTGCCGGAGGCAGGAGGACAGACACGGACGGTTCCCGCGGATCTTTAGCTGCAGAACAATCACAATAAAGGTCAATAGACTGGAGAAATCCAGAGACAATGAAACCGGCGATTAGATGTGAGAGAAATGTGCTTTGCGCTGAATGTTAAAGGATTCCCTTTTCCCCTCTGTGTCCTGTCCGGTTTTCCAGCCCGGAGCAGAGGGAGATGCAATCCTTCTCTCTGGGAGCTTCAAGAGTTGGACTAGAAAATTATAAAGAATTTACATCATAGAAACAGACCATTCGGCCCAACTGGTCAATGCCGCTGTTTATGCTCCACACGAGCCTCCTCCCATCTTATATAATCTAACCCTAATAACATATCCTTCTATTCCTTTTTCCTTCATTGATTTATCCAGCTTCCCTTCAAATGCATCATCTCTGGTCCCAGAGGGTTTAGTTAGTGGAATTACCCATTGAATTATCAGAGCAGTCCATTAAAACACTGAATAGAACGAACTGGCCCGTGCACCATCACCGGAAATACTCAGAGTCTCACTTATTGCTACAATCTCACCGCTCACCTTTTTCCTTGTGGATGGAATGCCTTATAGGAGTCGACATATCCTGATGGCTCACCACGCAGGTGAACCCATCCCCTCTCAGCCAGGCTTGTGTCGAGATGTTTAAGTTGCTGATCACGCTGTTGGGAGCCTCTCCGGGTTGGACGGTAATCTCTGATTTCAACGTCTCCTTTTCTCGGGTCCAGGACACGTTGACTCCATAAGGAGCATTAGACACGACGCAGGTTAAGGTCACCGTCGCCTCCAGTAAGACCTGTTCTAGTGACGGTTGGTAAAGAGTGATTTCTGGATCGTTACATTTGATCTCATCTGTGAAGCAGATTTGAAAGTCAAGCAAAGTTTCATCTTCAGAATCAGGACACCAGTATTCTTGTTGCTTAAACACCATCGTTATTGGACGGACAACGAATTGACAAGGAAGACCTGTCAAGACTTATAAATACTACGGCCCCAAAATAGCAATAAACCTTCAAATAATTTTTTTCTTAAATCACATTTTTTAAATAAATTATAAATTACATGAAATAACTATTTTAAACAATAATTTAAATTTTTGAAAAAATAATTTTATTTTCGAACGGGGCTAAAAATAAACTTACCTTGCTTTAAAGTATTTAAAAATAATAAACCTGTGGAAAAATGTTTTAATTTTAATTAATTCACCACTTACCTTGTAAAAAGCAGGCCTTATGCCTGCTTTTCACATTTCTAAATTCTGCAGACTTACCCTCACGGAAAAACTTGCCGGTTTCCCGCGCATGCGCAGTGCATGCAGGAAACCGGCACTTCCATCGGACATACGGGTGAGCACCCCGTGCGTACTCACCCGTGGAGACCCGAGTTTCTGGGCCCTTGTGTATTTGCTCCCAGAGCCACCTGTAATGGGTTGTGGAGCAAATACCCAGCGTAAAAAGTGAATAAACTCGGGCACAATTGTGTTACGCACTGAATCGCGCTCTTCCTGAAATCCCTTGCTCCTTTACGCCCGTCGATATATCCTTGTGCCCGAACGCATTCCCGCTCATTATAATTGTTCCGCCCCCAGGGTCAAGAGCTGTACACGAATATTACACTGGTTCAAAACGAGTGTCAAATGAAACCCAGGATTATAGGTGCAACAGGAAACAAATTTAATTTCCTGCTGACATTTTGCGATTTTTGGGGCGATGAAAATGTGCAGGAACCAGTTGCAGCCCTTTCAGAGAAGTGAAAGGCCGGGAGAATGGAGGTCCAAGGGGTCTTTGTGGAGAACAATTTGTAATGCCAATGTGAAGTAGTTTGTTCATTTCTGTCATTAGTGCGCATTTAACATGTCTGGTAAGAGAGTCAGAAGGAAATATGACCGCAGGGCAGTAATAGCAACATAGGAACAGGAGTAGGCCATTCAGCCGATCCAGCCTGTTCTGCCATTCAATACGATCAAGGCTAATCTACACCTCAACACCACCTACCCGCCTTGTCTCTGTAACTCTTGATACCCTTGCCAAACAAAAATTTATCAACCTCAGTTTTGAAATTTTCAATTGACCCCCAGCCTGAACAGCTTTTGGGGAAGAGAGTTCCAGATTTCCATTGTCCTTTGTGTGAAGTGCTTCCTGACATCACCCCTGAAAGGCTCGGTTCTAATTTTAAGGTTATACACCTTGTTCTGGACTCCCACACCAGAGGAACTAATTTCTCTCTATCTCCCCTATCAAATCCATTTATCAACTTAAACACCTCAATTAGGTCGCCTCTTAATCTTCTATACTCAAAGGAATACACGCCTATAGCCTGCAAACTGCTCTCATAATTTAACCCTTTCAGCCCCGGTATGATTCGGGTGAATATGCGTTGCACCCCCTCTAACGCTATTATATCCAACCTGAAGGGTGGTGCCCATAATTGAACGCAGTTCTCTAAATAGGGTAGATGTCCTTTCTAGCAGTGGGTCCCTGGACAGTTACCAGTAAAGGTTTCCAGGCACCTACTGTCGCTCTCAATATGATCAGCCATCTCAGGATAAACCTGAGACCGAGGACACCTCATGTACTCTCTGACATCAGAGCAGATGCAAACCTTCTTTGTCGAGGTTATGGAATCCTGAATCATGAAGAATCCTGATTCAGAAGATCGTGAATTCAAGTCGCACTCCAGATACTTGAACACAAAATGTGAGCTGACACTCCCAGTGCAGTACTGAGGGAGCGCTGCACTGTCGAAGGAGACCTTAAACCGAGGCCCAGTCTATTCTCTCAGTTGGACGAAAAAGATCCCATGGCACTATTTCGAGGAAGAGCAGGGGACTTCTCCCAGGTGTCCTGGCCAATACTTATCCCTCAACAAACATCACCAAATAATAAGATTATCTCGTCATTATCACATTGCTGTTTGTGGGACTTTAATGTCTGCAAATTAGACGCCGCGATTTCCACATTACAACAGTGACCATATTTCAGGAAGTACTTCCTTGGCAGAAAAGCGCTTCGGGAAAGGCGCTATGTAAAGGAATTTCTTTCTTCTATTTTATATTGGAAGAAAATACAAACAGCATGATTTTAAATTAGAAATAGAGCTTTCTTGGGGTAAACCTGAGACTAAGGACACCTCACCCATTGTCTGACATCACAGCTGAGGGAAACCTTTGTCGAAGTGATGGAATCCTGAACCGCGAGGAACCCTGAGTCAGCACTGACATCGGAAGGAAACACAAACTGCGTGATTGGAAATTATAAATAGTTCTGTGCTTTTTACTAATTCCAGTAAAAGTCCTGACTGAGATCAGCGCTCAGAATGATCTGGGGTTTCCTGGGGTTGTGTCTCTTACCCTGAGATCTGGAGATGTTTCTGCTTTGGGTGCCACCTTGATGAGAGACCTGGCAGGTATAGACCGAGCCGGTGAACCACTGGCCGGCGTTCAATGTCAGCCAACTGGTCGCCGAGAAGTTCCCGTTCACTTCAAAGACGGGAGAGGTGACGATTCCCGAATCCATGAGTTGTCCGTTCTTCAGCCAATTCACGGTCAGTGACTTTGGACGGAAATCGATGATTGAACACACGGCGGTTGCAGACCTGCTGATGATAATTTCTTCACTGGAACTCAGGGCGAGGATAACAGTTGGATGATGTACCACACGATCTGCAAGAAAATACATTTTATTGGGATTATTTGTTGCAATCCAAACAATTAAGAACTGTAAAGCGGATTTTTACATAGAATCTACAACACAGAAACTGGTCATTCGGCCCAAGAGGCCGTGTTTGTGCTCCACATGAGCCTCCTCTCTCCCTACTTCATCTCCCCATCAACACAACCTTCTATTCCTTTCTCCCTCCTGTACTTATCTGGATTCCCCTGAAACGCATCTCTGCTATTTGCCTCAACTACTCCATGTGGTAGCGAGGTCCACATTCTGCCCATTCTCTGGGTAAAGAAGTTTCTCCTGAATTTCCTATTGGATTTATTAGTGATTATCTTATATTTGTTGCCCCTAGTATCGGGCTCATCCTCAAGCAGAAATATTTCTCTACATGTAACCTTTCAAACCCATTCATAATTTTAAAGACCTCTATTTGGTCACTCCTAAGCCTTCTCTTTTCTAGAGAAAAGATTCCAAGCCCGTTCAATCATTCTTGACAGTTACACTTTTTCAGTTCTGATAAATCTTGTAAATCTTTTTTTGAAGTTCTCCAGTGCCTCTGTATCACTCTTATAATATCGAAACCAGACCTGTACACAGTACTCTAAGTCTGATATGGCGATCAGACCTGTAAACAGTACGCTAAGTGTGATTTGGAGACCAGACCTGTGCATACTCCTCTGCGTCTGGTCTAACCAAGGTTGTATAGAAGTTGAAAATAACCTCTCTGCTTTTCAGAGTTTCCCTCTGTATCCCACAACACTAACCTGGCATTGTGACGCTCAAGTCCGACCCGCTTTGTTGAACCTGGCAGTAGGTTGTGCTGCTCCCCACCTCTGACTCGGTGATGGTTAACTGGCTGCTCAGGGTGTAGGTTCCCTTCTTGTTGAACACTGACGGGTAGGTCTTCAATCCAGTGGTGATCGGATCTGTATCTTTACTCCAGGAAAGGCTGGTGATTTCCGGGAAGTAGTCCATCGCGAAACAGCCGTACATGACGGGGCCGCCGGTGTTGGGTTGTTCACAGGAGGAGAGGGTTAGAGGGTGGGAGGAGACTGTATCGCTGGAAAAGAATGGCCAATTGAACAAGTTAGACTCTGTAATCCGTGCTTATATCATAACCAAACAACTCGAAATGCGACTACAGGATGAACTAATTCCATCAGTTGCTGATCCAAACCTAGATAAGCATTTGAGTTTATGTGAGTTGTGAGTCCCGATGTGAAACGCCTTCCTGTAACTCCAGTCTTGCACATAAGAAACGTCAGGAGTCTGAAAGGGGCATTCTGTCCACGAGGCCCCTTTATACCGAGTGAATGACGTAATATTGTATCGTGGACTTCCTCCAGCTCTTGATCCCCTGTTATGGAACACACCCCTCATTCCCCAAACACTTTCACATTAGATTCTTTCACAATCTGTCCACTGAGCTCCTCCCTACATCCTTTTGCTGTCAGCCTCTTATTATGAGCACAGACTCAGACTATTCCGTGATATCAAAGTGTCGTCATCTCTCCATTGTAGGATGCTGCCTTAAAACCTACCTCTTTGATCAAGCTTTTGGTCAACTGTCAGAGTAACTACCCGCCATACTGAAGAATAAACCTGATATCTCCTTATGTGGCTCGGTGTCAGATTGTATCTGCTGACGCTCCTGTGAATCGTCTTGGGAGGTTTTACTACGTTAAAGGCGCTATATAAATGCAAGTTGTTGTTTTCAGGGGATAGTCTTGTTTGAATAGCGGTAGGGTTAGTTCTCCTAATCGCACAACTCCTACAGCTAGATCTACCAGTTGTATTACCTTTAAAACAAAGCCCAGCATGTTTATGGAGCATGACCCAGAATTATAAGATAGTACAACTTTACAGCACAGAAGGAGGCCATTCGGCCAATCACGCCGCTGAAAGATCTCTCCACCAATCCCGTGCACCTTCCAATTCCCAATCTTCCTCTCAAATGTTCAATTTTATCGAGCTATTGTGGATTATGCATGCAGCCCTCTTTCTGATAGGACATCCCATGTCCAACTGCCCCATGTGTAGAAAAGTAGACTAAGACCCTCTCCCTTCATTCTGTTGGTGCTGATTTTCAATCAGTGTCATTTACTCACCAACACACCGGCCCGGGAATATGTTCTCGAATCCCTTCATAAAGCCCTTCATAATTTCAAACCCCTCTATCAGACCTCAACTAAACCTTCCTTGTTCCCATGACAATAAAGGACGATTACAATAAATGGTTGAAGTCTCGTTTCAAATGTGAATGGAATAATTCAGCGCACCGATTTGGATAGGGAACTTTTGCACAGCCTGGTTTTATAAGATTCAAGCTTTAGATCAATCAGGATTGATTCGAGTCTCTCTCTTTCCTTCTCAGAATTGGAAGAAGAGCGATGCAGTGTGACTTGTGCTCTATCCCATTCTACTGAATGGATGTCTCCTGACTTTCCTTCTCCCACTCACTCAATTAAATAATCCGACATAAATACGATTCGCAAAGCCGGTTATATGGAACAATGCTCTTTAAATGCTCCATTTCATTTTCCAAATTACTTTCCAAACTCCCACCAGTGAGAACAGGCGCTGCCTTCTGGTTCGTTACATTCACTTCTTGTTGCTGTTTGTACCGAAAATAATCTAAACATCGGGACATATTTCTTCTCTAAATATCTAATATTGGCAATCCTTAAACATTATAAATCGATTGGATATCAGCGGGTTCTATGCAAGGAAGGACAAACAATAACTAATGTGCTTACTGCTGCTTTGGGCAACTCTCACTTCTTGTTTGTGCGGGGGTGCAAGAGCAGACGGACCTGGGGTGCATATTCACAAATCTTTGAGGGTGGCAGAGAAAGTTGATCAAGCTGTTATGGAAGTGTGTGGTATACTTGCCATTGTAAAAGGGGCATTGAATACAAAAACAAGGAAGTCCTGCTAAACATTTACAAATCACTGGTTTGGCATCAGTTGGAGTAGTGTATACAATTCTGACACCACAATTTAGGAAGGATGACAAGGCCTTGGAGAGGGTACAGAGGAGGTTGACCAGGATGATACCAGGGATGAGAGATTTTAGTTATGAGGATAGATTGGAAAAACTGGGATTGTTTCTTCGAGCAGAGAAGGTTAAGGGGAGACTTAATAGAGGTGTTCAAAATTGTGAGAGGTTTTGTCAGAGCAAGTCGGGAGAAACGGTTTCTTCTGGCGAGTATGTCGCTAACCAAAGGTCACAGATTTAAAATAATTGGCAAAATATCTAGAGGGGAAATGAGGCGCATATTTTCAAATGGAGGGTTGTTAAGCTCCGGAATGCACGAGGCAACTCGACATGTATCTGAAGAGGACTCATTGGAGGGTTACGAGGAAAAAGCTGGGACGTGATTGGACAGCTCTTTCAGAGCCAGCACAGGCAAGACGGGCCGAATTGCCCCTTCTGTACTCTTAGATTCTACATGGCTCAGCGGAATTAGTTCTTCCCGATTTAATGGAAAGAAACGCTTCATAATGTTGAACACCTCCATCAGATTTTTAAAAATTGTTTGTTATAATGCAAGAGGATGTTTAAAATAAAGGGACTGAGAAAATTGACACAAATGATCCAATCGGACCCCGTAACAGTGTATTAACGCTTATTGTGAATGACCAATCATCGCAGGCTGACTGTTTCTCTTTAAATGTTTCACAGAGGTGCGGTTCAGTGACTGTGAGCCTTGTGCTGTGACCCAGTCCATTAGCTGCATCTCACCCGAGTTTGTCCCTGCCGGTTACATTTTTGAAATGCCAATTTAACGAAATAATTCTTTCAAACATAAGGTTCGCAAGATGGTTATTTGGAGCGGGAGTCTCGACATTCTCCATTTAAATTGTCAAAATACCTTCCAGCCTCCCGTCAGATCAGAACATGCGCTGCTTTCTGGAGCGTTACAGACACTTCCTGAAATTGTTTGTTCTGAAAGTGAGCTCAGGATCAGGTCAATCTCATTCAATCATGATCTGATACTCAAAATGTTTAAAGTTTATCGATTCATTGATAATTGGGCAGTTAAGTTTTGCAATTAATTTTAACTCAATTAAGGTGCGGTTGTTTCATCGGAGCAATGGAAAGTTTTATTATTATATATCTGACTCGAGAACTCACACTTTATTAGTTGGATGCACATTAAGGTTCCTTGAGCAACACGGGGCAAAGCTCTCACAGTTCTGATACAGTGCAGATAATATAGAGTAAAGCTCCCGCTGCACTGCCCTGCTATGCACTGTACAGTCAGGTATAACAAGGAAGTGATTCCGAGCAAAGCCATGTCTACACTCCACTCCGGGTAAGGTACCACACTGGGTAAATACAGACTAAAGATCCCTCGACATTGCACAATCGAACACTCCCAGGGCAGGTACAGCACGGGTTAGATACAGAGTAAAGCTCCCTCTACACTGTCCCATCAAACACTCCAGGGCAGGTACAGCACAGGTTAGATACAGAGTAAAGCTCTCTCTACACTGTACCATCAAACACACCCAGGGCAGGTACTGCACGGGTTAGATACAGAGTAAAGCTCCCTCTACACTGTCCCATCAAACGCTCCCAGGGCAGGTACAGCACGGGTTAGCTATAGAGTAAAGCTCCCTCTACACTGTCCCATCGAGCACACCCAGGGCAGGTACTGCACGGGTTAGATACAGAGTAAAGCTCTCTCTACACTGTCCCATCAAACACTCCCAGGGCAGGTACTGCACGGGTTAGATACAGAGTAAAGCTCTCTCTGCACTGTCCCATCAAACACTCCCAGGGCAGGTACAGCACGGGTTAGATATAGAGTAAAGCTCCCTCTACACTGTCTCATCAAACATTCCCAGGGCAGGTGCAGCACGGGCTAGTTCCAGAGTAAAGCTCCCTCTATATTTTTCCATCAAACACTCCCAGGGCAGGTACAGCACGGGTTAGATACAGAGTAAAGCTCCCTCTGCACTGTCCCATCAAACACTCCCAGGGCAGGTACAGCACGGGTTATAAACCGATTAAAACTCCTTCTACAGCCTGCCAAAAGTGTTTTTGAAATGCTCCTTCTGAATGTCAGAAATTAGTTTACTGATCCCATTTCTGAAAAGCCTCCTCAAACTTAAAGTCAAACTATCGCATTTCTCACAGATACAAGCTTCTGAAATAAATGAATCGAATTGTACTCCATGAAACACAAGAGAACAAACCAGCAGGTTTACAACCAGTCAGGAGGACTCCTGATTCTCACAGAGTGAGCAGGCGCGCAGAAACAGAACAGACACAGCGGTGCAACAATCGTCCTCTCAGCAGATAGATCTGTTCAATCTGTCAATTTCAGTGAAGCTGATTTCTAATTTATCTCTGCCAATTTCTGACCACCTCAACTCTGCACGTTTTTTTGAAATTAAACTGATATTAATTTGAAAAACGTTCTTCGACTTCCAACCGTTTCTCCCTCCCCGTCTATAATCTTACAAACCGAGTAAGATTTAATTTCCCTGAAACAAGTTTACTGAAATAATTCACATTCAAGGGTAATTTGCTGCATAAAACAGGGACCCCGTGACAGAGTAAGAATTTAACAAACCAGGAGACATTTACATTGAAGACCAATTATCCACTGGTTTAATATAATTTCATCATTAAATATAACCTGGAAAATCATTGAGGCAAAACACGAAGTTAATTCATTAAAATCTGCGGCGACACCTTTTCGAGCTGAGCACAGCTGAGTAAGACATGTATTGTTTCCAAATTAAATTTAGACATAATTTAAAATTCTCTCCAACTCGAGATTTTACAGTAACTATAATTCTGTCTAGTATAGAATGCAATTGCGGGAGATAACTTATGTTTAATACATTCGCGCTGATATTAAACTCTAAGTTAATATTGATGTTATCTGATGATATGCTGCATTATAATAAGATTAGTTAATATTAATTTTAATCCTGTTTCTGCCTGGTAACTTGGGAACTGATAGGATTTCAATTACATTAAAGAGGCAATTACCAATATTAAACTATTAAGAAACATCTTAATAGATGAAGACATTCAGACAAATATATCATTTTTACTGAAACCAAATCACATTTGAATAAAGTAAAATGGTCACTAACTTTTAATACATTCCCGCTCTCTATCTACACACTTGTAAACTCTGCATGTTTCTGAACTCTCTGATTCAACATAAACTCCATCTTTTCTCAGAGTGGATTTCACATGATATATTCAGGAGTGGACTATTTTAAATAGTTCAAAGTCTGGCCGTGGTCACATCTCACTAACTACCGATGGGCTGTAACACCGTGTGTTTACTAAAGCAGGGCTCTCGAGTTTAAACATTGTCCTCAAACCTAACTATAAAAAATATTTTAATGAATTAATAGACAACCGGCCAGTTTGCAGTCAGTAACAGAGCCTCCGCTGTTTAATAACACAGACAATCTTTTTATACTTTACTCCAGTAATTCACCAATGCCCGTAAATTAATTATTAGATATAATCCGCTATTTATTGAAAATCAATTCCAGAATGATCAGTGTAAAACTGGCGGAGAACAAATCATTCATACCATCTGCGACACTGAAATTTAATGAGCAAATGGAGGAGAGATTTTGTTGATCAATTTAGTATTAATGCGAATTAAACATAGCTCTCAGATGTAATCTGTTCACTCTCTATAATTCTATCCCGTATACAGCACAGCTATGGGAGACAGGATGCTGTTATTAAATTCAAAACTAATATTAACCTTTTGTAATTAAATTAATCTGCTTGAATGTCAGTGGGTTATTTGTCTGTCTCCAGCCTTATGCAGTCTGCACCTTCCTTGAATTTAAATATAATCATATGAATAATTATTTGACTGCCAGCGACGTCTACCGCTCAGCCTGAGATCTTGCAAACTGTTTAAGATTAGTTTAGAGATTATTGTCTCGCTATCAAACAACAAATAATATTGAAGGAATAACATGGTTTCCGCTGCACAGTAAGAATTTAATAACCCGGCACATTTATTACATTTAATAACTGCAATTTATACTTGCATTTAATGCATAATTAAATACAATCTGTCATTCATCTGTGTAAAACAGTGTGATAACAATTAATGTCAAGCCCCTTATAAAACTGAACACTGCGGTGGAAGCAGACTGCTGTTATTAAAATAATTTCAGACATCATCAGAAATTGTCTCCAGCCTCTAAAATTCTCCGCTCACGTTAATTGTGACAAGTGCACAGCCGTATTCTGGAAGGCGAATAATGTTTAATACATTAATATTAATACTACAGCATATTTAGTGATATTGGGTAATATTACCGCATTATAGTCATTTGAGTTATAGTAATTTAACTCTCCTTCAACCTGAAAATTGTTAATTATATAATTCGTAATCACAGTAACATTTCACCTATTAAATGTGAGCACCAGAAACCATAGGTTAATAGTTGAATCTGGAATTCTCATTTCAATAGAAAGATGCATTAAATTATTTTAAAATCATTTTTGATTTATAAACCCGACTTGTTGTCTGCCTACAATCATCTTTCAAACAGTTTTAAACAGATCTGAAAACCTGCAGCAGTTCGATGTCACCGAAATTAAGCATTACAGAAACTCCAAACAGTTTCACAAAATTTACTTATTCAAAGTAACCCAGGCACACACTCACCTCAGCAGATAAACAACAAATCACATCACTGAGGAGCTGAATCCCGCAACAGAACCCTTTCAGCAGAGTCAAATGCAACATTGCCAAAACAATCTCAAGCGAACACATCTATCACTGAACGAGTTAATTATTGCAATAAACATAAATATAAAATAATGAATGCAAAATTGTGAGTTGACGGATCATGTTTAATAAATTACTATTGATATAGCATATTGTTGTAATATTGGGTGATATCACTACATAATTTAAATCTGATTCAGGCAACAAATGTGTTAATTATGTAGTTATTAATTACAATAACATTTCACGTATTGAATATGACCGTTGGTGAACATTAGATTAATAGATGACAATGTAAATATCATAAATAAAAATACGTTAAAATATCTTCAGGTTATTTTAGGCCGCTAAAGCTTTCTGTCTTCTGCCTACAATCTTATTTCAAACACATTTAGTCACATATGTTTACATTTGATCAGAAAAACTACAACCATTATGTATTTAAAGTAACTCAGGCTCACAGTCTCATCAGCAGATAAACACCAAATCACATCAATTAGGGACTCAATCCCTCAACAATATATTTGTCTGAAGAAACTGTTTAATTCTATTATCCCTTTGCAGCAGAATCAACTGAATCATTGCAAACAATTTCAATACAGAATCCACCGAGCCCACGTTTCAGTGAATGAATGATATACTGAAATAAACAGAAATATAAAATAAAGACACAAATACATCAGTTACTGAAAGAGTGAATGTTTCTTGCCTGCAGTCACCGTCACCATGGTGCCTTGTCCCCAGTAGTCGAGGTTCCTCCACCCTTGTTGTAGCACAGTGACAGGAATCCGCACAAATACTGCACTCACTCCCTGGTCAGTGCCGCTTCTCAACATTCACTTCAAATAGCCATTCACTTCTGATCTGGTTTAGAATTTATCCAACAGTTTACACAACGTAACAGAAAGTGAACACAGTCCCAACCAACTCCCTCCAGGTATCAACCATATTGAAACGAGCATTTAATCCAGCTTTGCCATTGCTGACACAGTGAACAGTACAGCACGGCCAAAACCTCTCCTCGGTACATCGGTTACTGTGCTAGGTTTTTAACACTGAATTTTCAGTGTGTTAATTTAGTAAGAAGCGGCGTGTGGTCTGATTCTGAACAATGCTGTTAAGATCGCACTTAATACAATTACTGACCGTCAGATTAGGATGGAAGTTGTTGAATGTCCGCTCGGTCTGTTCTTGCACGGGTCCAGCCCTGGTTCCTCTCGCTGTGGTCTCTTGCACAGTAATAGATGGCGGTGTCTTCCGTCCTCAGGTTATTCATGTCCAACGCGCCCATGTTGTTTGAAGTGTCTTTGGACGCAGTAAAACGGCTCTGAATCCCTGGGGCATAGCCATTGTTCGATGAACTGTAGTAGTAAACCAGCAACTCCAGCCCCTGTCCGGGAAACTGCTGGACCCAGTGTATGCCATGGTCAGCAAGATTGGACCCGCTGGTTTTACAGGTCAGTCTCAGGAAGCTTCCGGGACTCCTGGTCTCTGCCTCTGGCTGAGTCAACACGACATCTGACTGAACACCTGTAAAAACAATCAAACACCCCGAGGATTAATCCTGGAGAAATGATTCCTGACGCTGTAACATTCCAGAGAGAGACTGACACTGAGACAGTAACAGTGAGAGATTGGACAATAAAAACTACTCACCCGATAAGAAAGCCAGCAACAGACTGAGAGAAATCGCCGACCTCATCCTCCTGGCAATGTGTGGGAAATGGTCTTGGCAAGAACTCACTGAGCAAACCCGCTCCCGGACTGTTGTATTGCGGTCCCAGTGACCGGCAGTTAAATACCCGGTAGAAGGGGGCGAGGTTACAGGCGCCGCCTATTGATTCCCTGATAGAGGCAGCTACTGGACCCACGTCACACCTTCCACATCACCAACAGGATGGACTTATATCTTTACACTAGTTTATTGTTAAAGGTGGACCCTATTTCTGTATCCAGGGATAGTTATTTGGCTGTATGGTTACAATGCAATATGTTACATGGTGTCGAGAGTGTGTTTAGCAATAATTAAGTACATCGTAGATTGTAAATTAAATCCCTATCTTTCCTCACTCTTTCAGAGGTGATGTGAAATGAAAATTACATTATTGGAGTCTGAATTACCTACCAGTACGTGTTTCTTTATCTCTCGCTATCTATCCCCGCACTCTGTAGCAGTACAGTAGGACAAAACAAATATGAATTGTTATCGATTTATGTAACTGAATGCGGGAGGTCGGTAATGTGACTCTATTTACAATGTGGATGGCTACAGCTACACGATTTAGGTCCGGAGATAAGTAGAAACCCCTCACATTAAACAAATATCTCTGATTGTATTTTTCTAGCTGCCCCTGAGTCAGTGACCCTAAGAAAGTCCTTTATAAAATTAGCTGTAAAATTAGTCCGCTTGCCTGATAATTAGGGAGTGAGTTGACAGAAACATAAGAATGTGGGGCCCGCCCGCTTCAGATCAGCTTTTGGTAAAGAGAAGCTGGTGACTCAGAACCAATAACGCATTAGCAAACCCCGACATCCAAATCATTGCAGCGAACTTTAATTGTGACCGGCTGTGTAACATACACTGGTATCAGGAATGCAGTGTATCAGGACATAGCGGTATGTTACAGAATATCACAAGAATAAATGCTTCATGTTCCGCTGAAACGGATCACAAACTGAGCATTTCTCTGCCATTTGGTAGCCGGGCTCTGAGAGGGGTTGTTAAGGAATTCAAATTAGCACAAATTAAACTGCACAGTGCGCGGCTGCTAATCAGTAATAAGGGAGCCCTTAGTTTCAATCAGGCTCACAACTGTGAGAATATTCAAGGAAGTGCAGCGGGTTCGAGGCAATTCCACCTGTTGTTTTATTTACTTTGCGATTCCCACTGATCTCATGACAGTGTGGGTGTGGAGTCATTAAAATCTCTCTCCAGCACTTCGTGCAGTGCTGAATAAACCGACTGAATTATCTGAAAGTATCTTTATTGGGAACTTTTTTAATTAATTAGCTTACTGATTCATTTACTGTTTCTGATCATATTTTACAATACTGTCAGCAAGGAATTTACAGAAAATCATTCTTTAGATGTTATATCATGTAAAATGTTTCTTTCCTGTGAGAGCGCTGCTGAATAATTTAATGTTCAAATAGTTAAAGCCCATCTTGTTCCCCAACTCAAATTCAGGCCAATCTGCCCCACACAGTATTTGGCAGCAGTCCAGCCGACTGCTGTCAGCAAGGCTCGAACACCCAATGTCATTTACAGGTAGCATCTGGGGTTCTGTGCAGTGAATCAAAGATCTGTTTCCTCACTACTGACCGCTTGGCTGAAAGCCAAATTAAAACCTTTAACATTGTGAGTGAGGCCTATTGATAAACAAATCTGCCCAGCAACAGTACTGGAGTCAATTTAATTATTTAGCTGTGTAACTGCTCCCATCTCTCAGGATTGGAAAGATATCCAGCGTCTGAGACAGACATACTGGTAGGTAGGTAGGTAGGTAAATAGATAGATAGATAGAAAGATAGATAAATGGATAGATAAAGATAGAGAGGGATAGATGGAAATAGAGACAGAGAGAGATAGATAGATAGATAGATAAACAGACAGACAGACAGAGAGGGCCTCAGAGGAAGGATACATTCTAAAATAAAAAAGTATGCGTGTTTTCGTGGATGGATAGCTGGAGGTAGCGATACAGGGATAGATGCATAATTAGATGTCTGAAATTTTATTAATGGGTCGATGAACGGATTAATGGATGGATGGATGGGCCTGAAAGTTGCTGTTAGAGCATAAGAACATAAGAACATAAGAAATGGGAGCAGGCATAGGCCACAAGGCCCTTTGAGCCTGCCCCGCCATTCAATATGATCAGGGCTGATCTGATCTTGGCCTCAACGCCAATTTTCTGCACGCTCCCCATAACCTTTGACGCCCCTGTAGCTCAAATACATGTCTACATTCTCATCATTGTGAGTCTCTACTTCCTAGCACGAGGAGGCCCCTTTACATTTGTGTCAGTATGGCGCCTCCAGTCCTTCCTGATTTTCTGCATCATTTCACTCCATACAGTGTCCATTTCTACCGAGCTGATCACAAAGAGAAGGCTGAAGGTATCCATGCGGTACAGATGGTCCTTCTGTGGTGATGGGGAACCTCCATCTCAAAGATATAAAGCGAGCACATGTCTGGGTTGAGTGGAGACAAGTGTAATATGTGGAACATGTGGTCCTTTCATGTACAACAAAGCTCTCAAACTATCCTCACCCGAATTATTTCAATTAATGTGGAAACACAGCAGATCAACGGGTACATAATTTTTTCACTTCCCTACCTGGTGCAGTCTCAGCATTCTGAACACACGGGTAAAAGGAGCATGAACTGTGACTTTCGTTACCGCCATACATTCTTTGTTATTCATTGCCACAACGAAATATGGCCCGTGGGTTTTGCACATTGTGGTCACAAAGTGAAATGCCCTTAACTCCTTTAACCACACTCCCCAGAGCCTTTCCATGCAGCCCATTCATACACTGAATGAATTGTTCACCAGTTGGGCGGATAAGGTCAGTACATCACTGAGATGTGCTCAGGTTGATGGGGTCACCATGATGGAGATATATGGTTAGAATGGACATGGTACATCATGCAGACAGAGCTGAGTTGGTGAAGTCGCCGAATTTGGTGATTTGAATGACAATTTTGGACAAGGTTATAGGCTCAGTGCTCTGTGACATCAGGGTAAAGCAGACACTTATTTCTCAGAAGGTTGCACTTTTTGTGCTACTTGTTTAGGTTCGTGGCGAGCTGGTGTAGGGATATAAAGACTGGACTAGGGTGCCATTATGGGAATATTTGGAAATTCCTTATCCACGTAATTTTCTGGTCCAAATGCATAGCTTCAAACCCTTTCTGATTGTCCCAAAGTGCTTTACAATGAATTGTTAATATTGAAGTGTTATTGGTGATGTAATTTTCCGTGAATGTCTCCGAGGTGACTGATTCCTGATTGAAGCCCTCCCCCTTGTATAAGAGGCGCTCTCCCATAATCGACGGATTATTAACGTGGTTTGTTTACATTTCCCATTCCCACTCAATGCCCCACACTCAGGAGTAACAAACTGTCTCTGCACCAACTAACAGAAATAGCGACAGATGGACGGAGAGAGATTTCCGGACCCATTCTTATTTCCCAGGCCATCATATTACTAAACAAATGATATTTCTCAATACTGTCGGCCTTCATCGTGTTTTCCAATCCACAGATGTTTCTCAATCCATTGACGGGTTCAATCTATTGATAGTTCCCCAACCATCAACTTTCTCAAACAATTGATAGATTACAATCGATTGATGTTTCTCGACCAATCAATGATTCCCAAACATTTCAGGACTCCCAATAGATTCACGTTTAGCAATCTGTTAATGACCACCAATCCCTTAACGATTTATAACAAATTGATGTTTCGTTCAAAAAATAAGTGTGTTCGCCCACATATCCTTTGTTCTTTTTCTTTTACCTGCGACCATTCTGGTTTGCCTACTAAGTTAGTAAAAAATCCCAGAATGGCCTTGTGATTGCAGTGTCGGATTCTGGATCACACCTGCAGTCAGTGTCTGTACTACCGGCCGTACTGTACAACTGCAGTGAATATCTGAGCGGTCCGGACTCAGTCTGAGTTCCCCTGTATCTACAATGGATGTTGAGCCATTGAATGCCTGGGGTTCCGTTTACCTATTTCTTGTTGATCTATTTATTAATTAGTAACGGCCATTGGTCATTAGTAATTGGTGTAAATAAGGGAGTGTTGGATTGAGCCGGTAAATGATAGAATCCCAGAATTATACAGCTGAGAAGGTGGCCATTCAGTCCCCCCTGACTGCACCAGCGCTTTGAAAGATCTATTCAATTAGTCCCACTCCTCGCTGCTGTTTCCCCAGAGCCCTGCAATTTTCTTTCCATTTGAAGTAATTATACAATTCCCTTTTGAATGCAACTATTGAATCTGCTTGCAACACACTATCAGGCAGTGCATTCCAAATCACAACAACTCGCTACTTAATTCCCCCACCCTCATATCGCCACTGGTTCTTTTACCATTTACCTTAAATCTGTGACATCTGCTTATCGACCCTTCTGCCACTGGAAGCAGTTTGACCTTATTTACTCTATCAAAACCCATCATGATCTTGAATATCTCTATCAAATCTCCCCTTGATCTTCTCTGCTCCCAGTTTCTCCAATCTCTCCACCTAACTGAAGTATTTCATCCCTGGTACCATGCTAGTAAACCTGTTCAATACCCTCGACAAGACCTTGAGATCCTTCCTGAAACCTGGTATCCAGAATCGAGCACGACTCCAGCTGGGGCCTAACCAAGTGTTTTACTAAGGTTTAGCATAATTTCATTGCTATAGTGCTCTATCCCTTTATTTCTAAAGTAATGAATCCGGTATTCCATTTAAACAGCCTACGAACTTACTCCCCCATGTACCTCTGAACCTGCACCTCATTAAAATTGTGACAATTAATTTAGATTGTCAGGGTCCAGTTTGATAGAAACAGACACATGATCGAGTGCAAAACAAACGGAGACATGGACTTGTGTAAAATAAACTTTGCGGTCTGCACAGCAAGGGATTAAATGGAGTGGACTTGAACAGAGTGTTTTAGTTGGGAATTTGGAAAGTGTGGGAATTCGGAGAAGATTGGGAAGCAGCTGTTGCATTTTGCTTACACTACTTCTCATGCTTTGTGTTACAGGTAGATATTTATCTTCAGTACCCTTAACTTAAGCTAGACCGAGTAAGTAGTCAAGAAACTACACTGTAAACTAAGTTACCTAAATAAAATTTAATTAAATTTATTTGAATAAAACATGGTCATAAAGGAATGGCAGTGCAGGTGTGTGCCACAACTGCAGTATGTGGGAGATTGTGGAGAGCATTGTGATCCCGGACAAACACGTTTGCAGTAAGTGCCTGTATCATGAAGAACTTCAGCTCAGAGTTTTGAGCTGGAGTCTGAGGTGTTGACATTGCGGGGCATCAGGGATGGGGAGACTTACCTGGATACTTTGACCCAGGAGGCAATCACACCCCTTAGGTTAGGTAGTGGTACAGATCTGGTTATTGGTCAGGAACAAGGGGGTGTGACTGCAATTCAGGCAGGTAAGTCACCCCAGGTGCAGTGCTGGAGGAGCCTCAGCCTTTGCCCTTGTCCAACAAATATGAGGGAAAAGCCTGGAGGACGGATGAGCAAGCTGACCATGGAACCATGGTGCAGGAGGACATTCAAGTGGGGGGAGTGAAAGGGAATGTAGTTGTGGTAGGGGACAGTATAGTCAGGGGACAGATACTGTTCTCTGCAGCCGTGACCAAGAGGTCCGAAGGTTGTGTTGCCTGCCCGGTGCCAGGGTTAATGGTATCTCCTCGTGGCTGAAGAAGAACTTGGAGTGGGAGGATCCAGTTGTCGTGGTCCACGTAGGAACAAACGACATAGGTAAAACTAGGAATGAGGTTCTGCTGAGGGAGTTTGAGGAGCTAGGATCCTAATTAAAAAGCAGAATCTCAAAAGTAATAATCTCTAGAATATTACCTGAGCCACACGCAAATTGGCATATGGAGAAACAGATTAGATGTTTAGATTCGTGACTCAAAGAATGGTGTAGGAGGAAGGGGGTTCAGTTCATGGGGCACTGGCACCAGTATTGGGGAAAGATGGAACTGTTCCGTTCGGACGGGGTCCACTGAGTGACTAAGGTGGCATCAGGGAAAATAGAAATAAGTCAAAGCTAAAGGCTCTATATCTGAATGCACGAAGCATTCATAACACAATAGATGAATTAATAGCCCAGATAGAAATTAACAGGTTTGATCTAATAGCCATAACGGAGACATGGTTGCAAATTGGCCAAGGTTGGGAACTAAATATTCCAGATTATTTTAGATCTAGTATTGTGCAATGAGAAAGGGTTAATTAATAACCTTGTAGTAAAGGGGCCTTTATGGAAAGGTGACCAGAATATGATCGAATTTAGTATTCAGTTCGAAAGTGATTTAGTTAAATCCGAAACTAGGGTCTTAATTGTAAACAAAATAAGCTACATAGATATGAGGAGCGAGGTGGCTACGATAGATTGGAAAACTACATTAAAAGGCACGACGGTAGAGAAGCAATGGCTAGCATTTAAAGAATTAATACATAATTTACAACAAATAAACATTCCATTAAGGCACAAAGACCCACAGCAAAATTGGTCCAACCGTGGCTAACAAGAGAAGTTAAAGATAATATTAGATCGAAGGAAGAGGCTTAAAACTTTGCCAAAAAGTGTAGTAACCCTGAGGAGTGGAAGGATTTTAGAATTCAGCAATGGAGGACCAAGAAATTGATAAAGAAAGGAAAAATAGAATATGAGAGTAAACTGGCGAGAGACATAAAACAGACTGTAAAAGCTTCTATAGGTATGTAAAAAGGAAAATATTAGCGAAAGTAAATGTGCGCCCCTTACAGGCTGAGGCAGGAGAAGTTATAAAGGGGAATACGGAACTGGCAGAGAAATTAGCCAAATACTTTGTGTCTGTCTTCACGGAAGAAGACTCAAAAAACTTCACGGAAACAGTGAAGAACCAAGGCTCTAGCGAGAATGAGGACATGAACGAAATTAATATTATTTAAAAAATAGTACTGGAGAAATTAATGGGACTGAAAGCCGATAAATCCTTTGGACCTGATTGTCTACATCCTCGGCTTTTGAAAGATGTGGCTATAGAGATAATGGAAGCATTGGTTGTCATTTTCCAAATTCCATAGAATCTGGAATGGTTCCCGCGGACTGGAAGGTAGCAAATGTAACCCCACTATTTAAGAAAGGAGGGAGAGAGAAACCGGGGAACTACAGACCAGCTAGCCTGACATCAGAAGTAGGGAAAATGATATAATCTATTATTAAGGACGTGGTAACAGGGCATTTAGAAAATAATAATAGGATTGAGCAGAGTCAACACGGATTTACGACAGGGGAATCATGTTGGACAAATCTGTTTTTTGAGGTTGTAACTAACAGAATAGATAATGGGGAACCAGTCGATGCGGTGTATTTGGATTTTCAGAAGGCATTCGATAAGGTGCCACACAAGAAGTTATTAAACAAAATTGGAGCTCATGGGATTTGGGGAAATATACTAGCATGGATTCAGAATTGGTTACCGGACAGAAAACAGAGAGTAGGAATAAACGGGTCATTTTCGGGTTGGCAGGCTGTAACTGATGGGCTACCACAAAGATCAAGTATATTCAAGTCAGAGATGGATAGATTTTTGAATATTAAGGGAATCAAGGGATATGAGGATGGTTCAGGAAAGTGGAGATGAGGTAGAAGATCAGCCATGATATTATTGAATGGCAGAGCAAGCTCGAAAGGCCAAGTGGTCTACTTCTGCTCCAACTTCTTATGTTCTTATGATCAATGCTTGGGCCTCAGCTATTCACAATCCACATTAATGATTTGGATGAGGGGACCAAATGTTATATATCCACATTTTCAGACGATACAAAGCTGGTTGGGAATGTAAGTTGTGAGGAGGATGCAAGCAGGCTTCAAGTTGATATAGATAGGCTAAGTGAGTGGACAAGAACGTGGCAAATTGAAAAAAATGTGGAGAAATGTGAAGTTATCCACTTTTGTAGGAAAAGAGAAAAGCAGAGTATTTTTTAAATGGTGAGAGATTGTGAAATTTTTGTGTTCAGAGGGACCTGGGTGTCCTTGTACACGAATCACTGAAAGTAAACATGCAGGTGCAGCAAGTAATTAGGAAAGCAAATGGTATGTTGGCCTTTATTACAAGAGGATTTGAGTATAAGAGTAAAGATGTCTTACTGCAATTTTATAGGGCCTTGGTGAGACCACACCTGGAGTAGTGTGTACAGTTTTGGTCTCCTTACCTAAGGAAGGATATACTTGCCATAGAGGGAGTGCAACGAAGGTTCACCAGACTGGTTCCTGGGATGGCGGGATTGTCCTATGAGGAGAGGTTGAGTAGACTAGGCCTATATTCTCTAGAGTTTAGAAGACTGAGAGGTGATCTCATTGAAACATACAACATTCTTACAGGGCTTGACATGGTAGATACAGGGAGGATGTTTCCCCTGACTGGGGAGTCTAGAGCCAGGTTTCACAGTCTTAGAATAAGGGGTCAGCCATTTAGACCTGAGTTGAGGAGAAATTTCTTCACTAAGAGGGTGGTGAATCTATGGAATTCTCTACCGCAGAGGACTGTGGGGGCTTATTCGTTGAGTATATTCATGACAGAGATCGATAGATTTTTGAATATTAAGGAAATCAAGGGATATGGGGAGGGTGCAGGAAAGTGGAGATGAGGTAGAAGATCAGCCATGATCTTATTGAATGGCGGATCAGGCTCGAAGGGTCAAATGGCCTACTCCTGCTCCTATTTCTTACGTTCTTATGTTAACAGATGAAGTCATAGCCGTCAATGGTGTGGCAAAGCACGTGGGGTTGTACAAAAGGCCAGTATTGTAAGATGGCAGAGATCTCGCAGTGATGTAGGGATGAAGGAGTTTACAGAGATATGAGCAGCGACGCCATGGTGGAATTTTAGAACAAGTCTGGAGAATTTAAAATCCAGATGTTGCCGGGCCGGGAGCCAATGTGGTGACAGGTGAATGGGATTTGGTGCCAGTTAGGATACGGGCAGCAGAGTTTTGGATGAGCTGACATTGATGGAGTTTAGTATTATAAACGCAGGGCTGGTTCGCCCACTGTTAGAGTGCTGTGTGCAGTGCCTGACGTCTCACTATAGGAAGGGCATTAACGTTATAGAGACTGTAGCAGCTCAGATTCACTGGGACAGTGCTAGAAAGGGTAGCTACGGTAATGATGAGAGACTTCAGAATTTGATTTCAGCAAATACGGCGAAGAGATCCAATCGAGTTTTTGTTAAGTGTTAAAAGAGGAAGATGGAAAAACTGACTCCTCTGCCTAAGGAGTCTGTAACGAAAGGTCATCTGATTAAAACTATCAAGAAGAGAGCGGGAGTTCAGGGTATATCGGTATAGGTGGTTGTTGGAGCATTGGAATACTTTGCCACATAGAATGGCCGAGGCAGAGAACATAACATGATGCAATAGTGCAGTGGTAATGTTACTGGATTAGCAATCCCGAGGCCTGGGCTAATAATACATCGATTAAAATCCCACCATAGCATTTCAATTCAGATTTTTAAAAGCTGTAAATAAATAATCTGTTATCAGTAAGACTGATAATGAAACTATGGGATTGTGGTAAAACTCCAACTGGTTCACTAATGTCCCTTTGGGGACGAACCCTGCCGTCCTCATCCGGTCTGGCCTATATACGACTGTAGTCCCACACCAACATGGTTGACTCTGAAATGTCCTTAGATGTGGCCTCGCAGGCCCCTCAGTTGTATGAAACTGCTAGAAAGAGCAGAATGCACTGGTTGGAGAAGACGGCCCCCCGCCACCTCCTCAAGGGGCAATTAGGGGATGGGCAATCAATGCCGGCCTTGTCAGCGGTGCCCACAGCTCGGGAATTAATTAGAATCGGAAAGTGTTAACAGGCATTGGCATTCATTTCTGATTGTTGCCAGAGATTGATGGGTAGATGTTTGTTAGGAAAGGGTATTAAGGGTTAGGAACCAAGGCGGGTGGATGGAATTATGATACAGATCAGCCTTGATCTAACTGAATGGCAGAACAGTCTCGGGGGGCTGCATGGCCTCCTCCTGTTCCTACTGCTTTACTAATATTGGATACAGAAATAAACAAGATCGAGATTTTCTTTTTTTGCATGGACTAGTTGGCCCGAATGGCCTGTTTCTTGTGCTGTATATTCTATTTAAATATGACGCGGCAAAAGATTCATTTCATGGTTTGGAAAACATGATTTACACAGAGCAAGGTGAGAATGTGGAATTCTCTGCCAGAAAGTATATTTGAGTCCGACTCCTGTGGAGGAGTGAAGGGATTTTGGATTCCAGGTACTTTATAGACCATATTAATGTGTGGTCAATTATAACAATATGCTCTGGCTACACAATGAACGAACCAACTCTCTGTCTGTCTGACTGACTGTGTATGACACATTGAGAAAACATTGTGGATGGAAAAGTTGTCATCTTTCTTCTTCGGACTACACCGTGAGATTGGACCAGGTCACAGTGTCCCGCAACCTAACACCTGCAGTTTATGTGTCGGCTCTTGCTCTAAATACACCGGTGTGTGCCGTGTTAAAACACTGAAGAATTTCCTGTCACCTGTGGAATCCTTAAACTGACCGCTCGATAAGTTTTGGCCAAAGAAGAGGTGAAGTTGAATTTACAACAATAAATTTAGTCATTCTGTCCTTACTTCCACCTGATCCATTGCCCCTCTTCTGGTTCGCCTGAGAAACTCCTCTAGGTGAACGAAACTCGGTAAATGTGGAATTATGAATCATGTTTAATAAACTCAGGGGCCTGTAGTAGAGAATGTTCATCAGCAGATGGCGACAGTGATCTTATTGAAACATGAATCGAGCAAACGGTGATGTTGCTGTGCCCACAAGTCACTGTCAGCACTGTCAGAACAAGTCATAACATTGCTATCAATACTGATCATACTCAGATTACTGCTCAGTCTAATTTGAAGAAAACATGTACCCTTAGACATAATCTGAAGGAGAAATAAATATTGAATTTATTTCAATCCACACATTAGGAAGGGTATCAAGGTCTTGGAGAGGGTGCAGTGGAGATTTACTAGATTTGTACCAGGGATGAGCGACTTCAGTTATGTGGAGAGACTGGAGAAGCTGGGATTGTTCCCCTTAGCGCAGAGAAGGTTAAATGGAATTTAATAGAATTGTTCAAAATGATGAAGGGTTTTGATAGAGTTGATAGCGAAGTATGTTTCCACTGGCAGGAGTGTCGGTAACCAAATGATACAGATTTAAGATAATTGCCAAAAAACAGCGGGGATATGAGGACATTTTTTATGCATCGAGTTGTCATCCTCTGGAATGCACTGCCTGAAAGGGTGGTGGAAGGACACTCAACAGTATATTTCAAAGGGAATTGGATAAATACTTGAAAGGAAACATTTGCAGACAGAAGAGGAGAGTGGAACTAATTGGATAGCTCACTCAAAGAGCTGGAACAGGCACAGGCACGATTGCACAAATGGCCTCCTCTGTGCCATAAGATCCCATGATTCAGTGAATTTAAATTGCATGAATCAAAATTGTATTTTTGAAGTTACTATTTGTGATATTAGTATATGGATGCTGAATATCAACAATATTAACCAGTATTATTTTTAAATAGTTTTGCTGAACTTTCTTTGTGTAAATGTCACCTAAACCCATTAAGCATTTTTGTAACAGCTTGTCTAAAGTGACTTTATTCTGGTTTCAGAATCAGTAGATTGTAGAAGTCACCTCAACTTCAGAACCTAAGCACATTACCTAGGCGTCTAATTGGTGCAGCACTGAAAAGGAACGAGCTTTCCTGAACCAATAATCTCTCCGGGTCCGCCGCACCTTGTCTGTTGAGGTGGCTAGTAAAGCTCCAAGGGCCCCACACTGTGTCCGTGTCAACAGAAATACAGTAACAGGAATCGAGCCACTTTGCTGATCTTTCTGTGTGCGAATCGGCCACGTTCACCTGCAATTAGTTGCACTGTAAATCCTTTGGGAACAACCGTATCACGTGATGAGGTGGTGCTTCAATGCAAGGTGCTTCTTGATACATTAATATCAGAAACAGTAACTGACATATTAATTTTCCCAATAGGAGCAATGGCAAAGTTTTGCCACCAGGTGGCAGCGAACGCTCGATTGTTTACATTCTACTAAACAGGCCCTGCCTCAGTTATCAATGCACTACAACCTATCCTTATTTATATTACACTAGACACTTTCTCAGTTATTACTGCACGAGAACCTGTCTGTGTTTATATTACACTAGACCCTGTCACAGTTATTACTGCACGAGAACCTGCCACTCTATATATTACACTAGATCCTGCCTCAGTTATTACTGCACTAGATCATGTCTCTGTTTATAATACACTAGACCCTGTCACTGTTGATGTTGGCGGGATTGAAGGCCGATAAATCCCTAGGGCCTGATAATCTACATCCTAGGGTACTTATGGAAATGGCCCTAGAAATAGTAGATGAATTGCTTATCATCTTACAAAATTCTATAGATTCTGGAACAGTTCCCATGGATTGGATGATAGCTAATGTAACCCCACTATTTAAAAAGGGTGGTAGGGAGAAAACGGGGAATTACAGACCGGTAAGCCTGACATTGGTAGTGGGTAAAATGCTAGAGTCCATTATAAATATGTAATAGCAGAGCACTTGGAAAACAGTAACAGTATCGGACAAAGTCAACATGGATTTACAAAAGGTAAATCGTGCTTGACTAATCTACTGGAATCTTTTGAGGATGTGACTGCTAGAATAGATAAGGGAGAACCAGTGGATGTGGGGTATTTGGACTTTCAGAAGGCTTTCGATAATGTCCCACATAAGAGATTAGCGTGTAAAGTTAAAGTACATGGGATTGGGGGGAAGGTATTGTCTTGGATAGAGGACTGCTTGGCAGAGAGGAAGCAAAGAGTTGGAATAAACGGGTCCTTTTCTGAGTGGCAGGCAGTGACAAGTGGAGTACGGCAGTGATCGGTGCTAGGACCCCAGCTATTCGCAACATATATAAATGATCTAGACGCGGGAACTAGATGTAATATCTCCAAGTTTGCAGACGACACAAAGCTGGGTGGGAGTGTGTGCTGTGAGGAGGATGCAGAGAAACTCCAGTACGATTTGGACAGGTTGGGGGATTGGGCAGATGCATGGCAAATGCAATATAATGCGAGGTTATCCATTTCGGTGGCAAAAACAGGAAGACAGATTATTATCTGAACGGCAATAGATTGGGAAAAGGGGAAGTGCAACGAGACCTGGGTTTCCTTGTGCACCAGTCGCTCAAGGTAAGCGTGCAGGTGCAGCAGGCGGTTAAGAAGGCAAATGGTATGTTGGCCTTTGTAGCGAGAGTCTTTGAGTACAGGAGCAAGGACGTCTTGCTGCAGTTGTACAGGGCCTTGGTGAGACCACATCTTGAGTATTGTGTGCAGTTTTGGTCGCTTCATCTGAGAAAGGATATTCTCGCCATGGAGAGAGTGCAGCGGAGATTTACCAGACTGATACCTGGGATGGCAGGACTGACTTATGAGCAGAGATTGGGTCGATTAGGCTTATATTCACTGGAGTTTAGAAGAAAGAGAGGGGATCTCATTGAAACATATAAAATTCTAACAGGACTAGACAGACTAGATGCAGGAAGGATGTTCCCGATGGCGGGGGAGTCCAGAACCAGGAGTCACAGTCAAAGGAAAAGGAGTAAGCCAATTAGGACTGAGATGAGGAGGAATTTCTTCACCCAGAGAGTGGCGAACCTGTGGAATTCTCTGCCACAGAGGGCGGTGGAGGCCAATTCATTAAATATATTCAAGAAGGAGTTAGATATATTTCTTAAGGCTAAAGGGATCAAGGAATATGGGGAGTAAGCAGGGAGAGGGTACTGAATTTGGATGATCAGCCATGATCTCATTGAATGGTGGAGCAGGCTCGAGGGGCCGAATGGCCTACTCCTGCTGCTTTCTTCTGTGTTTCTATGTCTCAGTTATTACTGCACTATACGCTGTCTCTATTTCTATTACAAAGGGCCTGTCTAAGTTAATGCTACACTAGACTGTGTCTCTGTTTATATTACACTGGACACTGTCTCTGTGTGTATTACACTAGACCCTGTCTCTGTTTATATTACACTAGACACTGGCTCAGTTTTACTGCACTAGACACTGTCGCTGTTTCTATTATACTAGACCCTTTCTCAGTAATCACTGCACTGGACCCTGTCTCTTTGTATAATAAACTAGACCTTGTCTCTGCTTATATTGCACTAGACCTTGTCACTGTTTATATTACACCAGACCCGTTCTCTGTTCATATTACACTGGACCCTTTCTCTGTGTAAATTACACTAGAACCTGTCCCTGTAAAAAATATGCGAGACTCTGTCTCTGTTTATATTACACTAGACCCTGTCTCTGTTCCTATTACACTAGACTCTGTCTCTGTTTATATTACACTAGGCCCTGTCTCTGTTTATATTACACTAGACCCTGTCTCTGTTTATATTACACTAGACCCTGTCTCTGTTTAAATTATACTAGGCCCTGTCTCTGTTTATATTACACAAGGCCCTGTCTCAGTTATTACTGCACTAGACCATGTCTCTGTTTAATTTAGACTAGACCCTGCCTCTGTTAATATTACACTAGACCATGTCCCTGTTAATATTATACTGGACACTGTCTTTATTATATTACACTAGACCCTGTCTCTGTTTATATTACACTAGACCCTGTCTCTGTTTATATTACATAAGACCCTGTATTTTTTTATATTACACGAGACCCTGTCTCTGTTTATGTTACACTGGACCCTGTTGCTGTTTATATTAAACTAGACCCTTTCTCTGTTTATATTACACTAGACACTGTCTGTTTTTTTATTACACTAGACCCTGTCTCTGTTTATGTTACACTAGACCCTGTTGCTGTATATATTAAACTAGACCCTGTCTCTTTTTATATTACACTAGACCCTGTCTCTTTTTATAATAAACTGCACCCTGTCTGTGCTTATATTACACTAGACCGAGTCTCTGTTTATATTGCACCAGACCCTGTCTCTGTTTATATTACACTAGAACCTTTTCTCTTTATATTACACTAGAGCCTGGCTCAGTTATTAATGCACTAGACCCTGTCTCTGTTTATATTACACTAGACCCTATCTCTGCTTATATTATGCTAGATCCTGTCTCTGTTTGTATAACACTAGACCCTGTCTCTGTTTATATTAGACAAGACGCTGTCTCTGTTTATATTACACTAGGCCCTGTCTCTGTTTATATTACACTAGGCCCTGTCTCTGTTTATATAACACTAGACCCTGTCTCTGTTTATATTAGACAAGACACTGTCTCTGTTTATATGAAACTAGACCCTGTCTCTGTTTATATTACACTAGACCCTGTCTATGTTTATATTACACTAGACCCTGTCTCTGCTAATATTGCACCAGACCCTGTCTCTGATTATATTACACTAGACCCTGTCTCTGTTTATATTACACTAGGCCCTGTCGCTATGTATATTACAGTAGACCCTGTCTCTGCTAATATTGCACCAGACCCTGTCTCTGATTATATTACACTAGACCCTGCCCCTGTTTATATTACACTAGACCCTGTCTCTATTTATATTATACTGGACACTGTCTCTGTTTATAATATACTAGACCCTGTCTCTGCTAATATTGCACCAGACCCTGTCTATATTTATATTACACTGGACTCTGTCTCTGTTTATATTACACTAGACCCCTTCTCTGTTTATATTACACTAGACCCTGTCCCTGTTTATATTAAACTAGACCCTGTCTCTGTTTACATTACACTAGATCCTGTCTTTTTTTTATAAGAAACTAGACCCTGTCTCTACTTATATTTCACTAGACCCTGTCACTGTTCATATTACAATAGACACTGTCTCATTTATTTCTGCAGTAGACCCTGTCTCTGTTTACGGTACACTAGAACCTGTCTCTGTTTATATTACACTAGACTCTGTCTCTGTTTATATTACACTGGAGCCTGTCTCTGTTTTTATTACACTAGAACTTATCTCTGTTTATATTACACTAGACACTGTCTCTGTTTATATTACACTAGAACCTGGCTTTGTTTAAATTACACTAGACCCTGTCTCTGTTTATATTACACCAGACCCTGTCTCTGTTTATAATATACTAGACCCTGTATCTGTTTATATTACACTAGTCCTGTCTCTCTTGAAAGTAGAGAAGACCCTGTCTCTGTTTATGTTACACTAGAGCCTGTCACTTTTTATATTACACTAGACCCCGTCTCTGTTTATATTACACTAGACCCTGTCTCTGTTTATATTACACTAGACCCTGTCTCTGTTTATATTATACTAGACCCTGTATCTGTTTATATTACACTAGTCCTGTCTCTCTTGAAAGTAGAGAAGACCCTGTCTCTGTTTATATTACACTAGAGCCTGTCACTTTTTATAATAAACTAGACCCTGTCTGTGTTTATTTTACACTAGACCCAGTCTCTGTTTATATTGCACCAGACCCTGTCTCTGTTTATATTACACTAGAACCTTTTCTCTTTATATTACACTAGAGCCTGGCTCAGTTATTAATGCACTAGACCCTGTCTCTGTTTATATTACACTAGACCCTATCTCTGCTTATATTATGCTAGACCCTGTCTCTGTTTGTATAACACTAGACCCTGTCTCTGTTTATATTAGACAAGACGCTGTCTCTGTTTATATTACACTAGGCCCTGTCTCTGTTTATATTACACTAGGCCCTGTCTCTGTTTATATAACACTAGACCCTGTCTCTGTTTATATTAGACAAGACACTGTCTCTATTTATATGAAACTAGACCCTGTCTCTGTTTATATTACACTAGACCCTGTCTATGTTTATATTACACTAGACCCTGTCTCTGCTAATATTGCACCAGACCCTGTCTCTGATTATATTACACTAGACCCTGTCTCTGTTTATATTACACTAGGCCCTGTCGCTATGTATATTACAGTAGACCCTGTCTCTGCTAATATTGCACCGTACCCTGTCTCTGATTATATTACACTAGACCCTGTCTCTGATTATATTACACTAGACCCTGTCTCTATTTATATTATACTGGACACTGTCTCTGTTTATAATACACTAGACCCTGTCTCTGCTAATATTGCACCAGACCCTGTCTAAATTTATATTACACTGGACTCTGTCTCTGTTTATATTACACTAGACCCCGTCTCTGTTTATATTACACTAGACCCTGTCCCTGTTTATATTAAACTAGACCCTGTCTCTGTTTACATTACACTAGATCCTGTCTTTTTTTATAAGAAACTAGACCCTGTCTCTACTTATATTTCGCTAGACCCTGTCACTGTTCATATTACAATAGACACTGTCTCATTTATTTCTGCAGTAGACCCTGTCTCTGTTTACGGTACACTAGAACCTGTCTCTGTTTATATTACACTAGACCCTGTCTCTGTTTATATTACACTGGAGCCTGTCTCTGTTTTTATTACACTAGAACTTATCTCTGTTTATATTACACTAGACACTGTCTCTGTTTATATTACACTAGAACCTGGCTTTGTTTAAATTACACTAGACCCTGTCTCTGTTTATATTACACCAGACCCTGTCTCTGTTTATAATATACTAGACCCTGTATCTGTTTATATTACACTAGTCCTGTCTCTCTTGAAAGTAGAGAAGACCCTGTCTCTGTTTATATTACACTAGAGCCTGTCACTTTTTATATTACACTAGACCCCGTCTCTGTTTATATTACACTAGACCCTGTCTCTGTTTATATTACACTAGACCCTGTCTCTGTTTATATTATACTAGACCCTGTATCTGTTTATATTACACTAGTCCTGTCTCTCTTGAAAGTAGAGAAGACCCTGTCTCTGTTTATATTACACTAGAGCCTGTCATTTTGTATATTACACTAGACACCGTCTCTGTTTATATTACACTAGACCCTGTCTCTGTTTATATTACACTAGACCCTGTCTCTGTTTATATTACACTAGACCCTGTCTCTTTTTATAATATACTAGACCCTGTTTCTGTTTACATTACACTAGACCCTGTCTCTGTTTATATTACACTAGACCCTGTCTCTGTTTATATTATACTAGACCCTGTATCTGTTTATATTACACTAGTCCTGTCTCTCTTGAAAGTAGAGAAGACCCTGTCTCTGTTTATATTACACTAGAGCCTGTCACTTTTTATATTTCACTAGACCCCGTCTCTGTTTATATTACACTAGACACTGTCTTTGTACCTATTACATTAGACACTGTCTTTGTTTATATTACACTAGGCCCTGGCTCAATTATTACTGCACTAGACAGTGTCTCCTTTTATAATAAACTAGACCCTGTCTCTGTTTATATTACACTAGACCCTGTCTCTGTTTATATTACACTAGGCACTGTCTCTGTTTATATTACACTAGGCCCTGGCTCAATTATTGCTGCACTAGACAATGTCTCTTTTTATAAGAAACTAGACCCTGTCCCTGTTTATATTATACTAGACCCTGTCTCTGTATATATTACACTAGACACTGTCTCTCTTTTTATTGCTCTAGACCCTGACTCAATTTAAATTACACTAGACCCTGCCTCTGTTTATATTACACTAGGCACTGTCTCTGTTTATATTGCACAAGACCCTGTTTCTGTTTATATTACACTAGACCCTGTCTCATTTATTACTGCAGTAGACCCTGTCTCTGTTTATATTGCACTAGACCCTGTCTCTGTTTATATTACACTAGACTCTGTCTGTGTTTATATTACACTAGACCCTTTCTCTGTTTATATTACTCTAGACCCTGTCTCTGTTTATATTACACAGGACCCTGTCTCTGTTTATATTACAGTAGACCCTGTCTCGGTTTATATTACACTAGGCCCTGTTCTCTTGATATTAAACTAGACCCTGCCTCAGTTAATACTGCACTAGACACTGTCTCTGTTTATATTACTCTAGACCCTGTCTCTGTTCATATTAAACTTGTCCCTGTCTCTGTTTATATTATACCAGGCCCTGTCTCTGTTTGTATTACACTGGACCCAGTCTCTGTTTATATCATACTAGGCCCTGTCTCTTTTTAAATTACACCAGACACTGTCGCTGTTCATAATTCACTAGGCCCTGTTTCTGTTTACATCACACAAGACCCTGTCTCTGTTTATATTACACTAGACCCTGTCTCTGTTTATATTACACTAGGGCCTGTCTCTGTTTATATTACACTAGACCCTGTCTCTGTTCATATTACACTAGACCCTGTCTCTGCTTATATTACACTAGACCCTGTCTCTGTTTATATTACACTAGACCCTGTCTCAGTTTATATTACACTAGACCCTGTCTCTGTTTATATTACACTAGACCCTGTCTCTGTTTATATTACACTAGACCCTGTCACTGTTTATATTACACTAGACCTTTTCTCTCTTTATATTACACTAGGCCCTGTCTCTTTTTATATTACACTAGGCCCTGTCGCTGTTTATATTGCACTAGGCCGTGTCTCTTTTTATATTACACTAGACCCTGTCTGTTTTTATATTACACTGGAGCCTGTCTCAGTTCATATTATTTAAGATGTCACACAACACCAACTTATAGTGCAACAGATTTATTTGAAATCACAAGCTGTCGGAACGCTGCTCCTTCGTCAGGTGAAGTGGAGAAATGCATAAAGACACAGCTTATATAGTCAGAGAATAATGTCAGATGCTTACAGGTAATCTTTCCAACTGCCATTATCACACCTCGGCAGAGAGATGATCACAGCAATCAAAGGTGTGAATGGTATCCAAACAGGTCAGTCAGGAAAACATTACATCAAAGAACAATGAGGTGGGTTCACAAGGGGTCAAATATTGCAGATGCTGGGGTCTGCTGGGGGCTGTGGACACCATTCACACCTTTGATTGCTGTGATCATCTCTCTGCCGAGGTGTGATAAATGGCAGCTGGAAAGATTACCTGTAAACATCTAACATTATTCTCTGACTATATAAGCTGTGTCTTTATGCATTTCTCCACTTCACCTGACGGAGGAGCAGCGCTCAGAAAGCTTGTGATTTAAAATAAAGCTGTTCGACTATAACCTGGTGTTGTGTGACTTCTTATAATTGTCCACCCCAGTGCAACTCCGGCATCTCCACACCATGGCTACTCTCACCACGAACTGCCGGCTCAAAGTGGAGAGGATCTCCAAGAAGATCGCGCATATCGACACAGACATCAAGTTTCTACAGCGATGCAAGAAAGCAGACAAGATCCCGAAAGGACAACAGATCACGAACCCACTCATGTCGACCTACAACACAGACTACGCTGAGAGACTCTGCCGTCGTACCTCTCGCACACTCCTCAACCATCTCGTACACCAGCTGTACAGCAGACGCCGCAACCTCGAAACCGAGATGGAGTCCATGTTCTCAGCTTGTGCTCAGGACTCAGCAGACCAGCTACGAGACACCGCCAAACAAACAAGGCAACGGAACTACACTACCTACATGCACACCAAGAACAGGAAGCTTGAGAAACTTGGCATCACCAGCAGCAGCAACCAAGCCTCCCCCGGTACCACGGTTGAAACCACAGGGAAATCCATCATCAACCTATCCGACCACACCCTTCAACCAGACGAAATTGAAGTTCTCAGCCGAGGGCTCAATTTCTGCCCCACCACCAAAATGGACCCCATCGGTCTCGCGGCAGACACAGAGGAATTCATCAGGAGCTGCTTATTCCAACTCTTTGCTTTCTGTCTGCCAATCAGTTCTCTATACAAGTCAGTACCTTGCCCCCAATCCCATGTGCGTTAACTTTACACGCTAACCTCTTATGTGGGACCTTATCGAAAGCCTTTTGAAAATCCACATACACCACATCCACTGGTTCTCCAGACTCTTAAGAAAAAGCCAGATAACAATAAGAAAAGTGAATTTCGTCGTGTCCTGGCGATAAAAATAAAAGAGCTTAAAAAATAAATAAACTGCGCTTGATTGAACAGGCGATGCTAGTAACACGAATAAAACAAGTTTCTAAATTTAGATGAATCAAAATAATCATGATAGGTGTTTATTCAGATACAAATCAGCCTACATAACTAACTCAATGATTACTTGACCACACACCAGAAGCGCTTTGGGGAATCTGAACACACTGGATAAGGCTTTATGTAAATACACAGGCCTAGAAATTCAGTTAGGGCGCCCAGCTCGCCTGGGCGCCGGAATTACCGCTGCGCGCGGTGCCACTTGCGCCAGCGGGAAATTCAGTTTCAGCGCCCCAAGTGGAAGCCGGCCGCTAAACAAGGGTTTCGGCGCCCCGCTTGGGGCGCTGAAACTGAATATCGGCGTGTAAAGTGCCGCAGTGCCACCCGCTGCGGCACGGCAGCCTGCGGTACTGCAGGCCTTCCTCTCATTCTTAAGGGGGAGGTGCCTGCAACAGCGCGATCCCCGCTCGCGAGTGCCGGCAAATGAGCCCGGCACCAAGGAGAAGTGCCGGGCTCTCTGGAAACAGCCGGCAATGCCGCGGGGGGAGGGGGGTGTAGGAGGCTGGGGAAGGAGGTGCGGGCAGGCGGCCGCCGAAAAAGCGGCCGGCCGCACCTCCACCTTAATTCGCCCCACTACCGGCACAGGTAGGCCCCCTGTACCGGTCGCTGTTTGCAGCCGGCGCGGTGGAGGCGGCAGCAACCAAATATGGCCAGCGGGGCGATAGCGGGGCGCTGCGCACACCGAGGACGTCATCGGTGGCGGCGCAGCGCTACTGGCTACCGCCGCCATTAGCGCCCCGCTATATATCGCGGTAGGTTTGCACAGTGGCGCAAAAGCCCTCTTTGGGCGAAAACTGGTGGCGCAGGCCACTGAATTTTTATCCCACAGTTTCTGATCCTACTTCCTGCGCACAATCAGCGCGTTCCCTCGGTGTTATAGACCCGCCGCTGGGATTGCCTGGTGTGTACAGCTCGCTGAACGGCTGGAACACAACGTCAAATTGTTTGGCAGTGTTTCTGCCGCAATATCTTTAATTTATGAACTGGTATCAATTCTCTGAACATATCTTTTCACTTTGTTCAGGAGCACCAGAGGAAACTTTCCCCAATGCCTATCTTTTGCTCTAGGTTTGCTGTTTATTTGGATGTATTTTAAATCAGCACCTCCTGCTGAAAAGTTTAGAAAGTCCCCGTTTCTCCCCACACTGCCCGCTATCCCACTGACCTTGTCATATTCCGGCAGTGTCTGTGTACGGGGCTCCCTCTGGTTCCTGTCACTGTGTCTCTCAGCCCGCAGTGGTACACCGCGCTGTCAGACAGCAGCAGGCTGCCGATGGTGAAATTCCCCCCACTTTTAGAAGTGTCGAGAGATGCAGAAAACCGAGCCCCGCCCCCTCTGCTTTGGAAACTTCCCCAGCAGAAAGGATGTAGATCAAGAATGTGGGGCCTTTGTCCCGGTCCTGACGGTACAGTTGTAAGGAATAGTAAGCAGCAGTGATCGAATAACTGTAATTGATGGCCACTGAGTCTCCTTCAAACTGCCTCGCTGTAAGCGGCCCCTGTGAGACAGAGTCCGCACCACTAACATCTGCAGAAATTTAGAAATGCAGAATTGTAAGCTCTTACTGTCATTTTATTATAACTAATATAATAAAGGTGACGGAATACATGGCAATTATAGAGAAACAGAGTTAAAAGATTTCTATGTTAGTGACACCTGCAAGAGGAAGTTTGTGTAACTTGTGAACTTACCGGTTAATACAGCTGTAGCTGTGACGACTGAGTAAAAAGTCACACCCAACATGTTTGCAGAGAGTTGATGACGGATTTTGACAGAACGGGTTGAACATGCAATTGTTTTATTCAAGAGCTGGGAAGATATTGAGTAATATCCGGTCTCTGTGCCGATTGCTTCATTCCTGACAGAGTCAAGAAGTGACACCCAATCAACTCAGGAGTCCGTGGTTCTCCAATTCATCCAATCGGCACACGTGTCCTTTGTTCTCCAATTCATCCAATCAGCTCACAGCTCTTTTGTTCTCCAATTTATGACGTCACTGCGGGGAAAGGCGTGAAATTGTTCTCCACACAACAGAGAACTGGAGTGGAATTGAACCCAATGTCAGCCCTTTAACAGGGGCAGTATGTGCGGTGGGGGCAGTGAAGGGAAATGGTTATGTATAAGCGCCGGAGCGTCCCGTTAAAAGAGCTGCTCACTGACCATGAGAACTACCCACAGCCGATAAATATGGGGATATTACATAGAATTACAGCAGAGAAACAGGCCATTCGGCCAAACACGTCGTAATAATTTGGTTTCCGTTCTATTATCTGATCACAATCAAGGTCCCAGATCTGATTCGGCGAGAGGAGGTGAGAGTCCTTTGCTGTTTTTTGTACGGACTGACTGAGCCCTTGTAACAGTGTGGGGCGTTCAGCGCACAGAAGTACACGGCAGAGTCAGAGATAAGAGCCCCAGAGACATTTAACGGAACCTTTTTCTTGTCTTGGTCCAAATCAGCAGAGAAACTTTTTGGGGTATCTGGAGACTTGTCTCCGGACACCGAGCTATATCGCTTCAGTAAATATCTGGGAACTTCCCCGGGATACTGGATGTACCAGAAGAGAGTTGCGCCAGTGTACGCTGCCGAGTAACTGCAGTTCAGTATAATGGTTTGTCCTTCCTGAACCATTAATTCAGGCGGATCCTGGGACACTGAGTCTTTGCCACTCGTTCCTGTAAAGAAAATGAAGGGTGTGTCAAAAGTCTGGAGTAAATATAACCCATGGAACACGCACTGACCATTTACACATAGACTCACCGGGCAGCATGATCATTATTACCACTAAGGAACATAGGGAGAACATGGTGTCTGGTTCAGTTTGCGATGGAAAATAACAGTGTTTGAAATATGTTGACCCTTCTAGTCTGATATTGAAGAGTAAATTCAGATCAGGGGCAGACTTCACTTATTGGAAGTCTGAGGGGCGTTTCCCAAGGACAGGATTGGCTGATCTCTCAGAACTGACACGAGCTGTGCACCAATTAGTGTTAGTTGTGGCTCAATTAATGACGTCGCCCCACAAACCCTATCCTTGTCAAACTATGAGAGTGAATCAGTGACTATCTCTCTCTCTGTCTCTCGCACTCTGTCTTCCTATCTCTCAGTCTCTGTTTCTCTCTGTCTCTAGCTTTCGTTCTGCCTCGGTGTCACTCGCTCTGCTTAGCTCGGTGTCTTTCTCTGTGTTTAACTCGGTGTCTTCCTTTCTCTCTCTCTCTCTCTCTCTGTCTCTCGTTAAGGTGAAAAGAGAAATATTATCTAAATCAATTCAATCCTCGGTATCATTCAGTTTCCACCACAATCAATGAGCTCCATTACTAGTCGAAGCCTCAAGACAACGAGAGACATGATAGTGGACAGCCCTCGCCACCAGTGAGATAGCTTTTACAATGTGACCTGGCGGATCTTCACACCCAGGACATTGATTTGTAGAGATCGATCCTGTTATTCATCCCAGCGTCAGCTCTTGCTAACACTGGGGTCGAAGTGTCTGAATTTGACCCTGGGTTAAAATGGTTGAGAAATTCCACTTATCCCAGCACTGACAGTGTGGTGTATGTGCCTTTAAGAGCAATTGTGGTGTATGTGCCTTTAAGAGCCCCAGGTGTGCGTAATGCCGGTAATTGCCACTTGGGCTATATAAGCCTGTGTATTGTGTATATCCTTTAGAAACCCCCCCCAGACTTGCTTAGTAAATACCTATGAACCAACTCCTGTCTTCAGTGTCTTTATCTACACACGGACACTACAGTGGCGATGAAGTGGAAACGGACTTACCTGCAATTCGGCAGCACCTCAAGGACATCGATTCCTCCAGCGTCCAGAAGACTCAAGGAAGTAATAGAAACTGTGGTTTCACCAGCTGGCCAAGCTGGTGGCAGGTACTGCGCTAATCCTTCCTGGGCGTCAGGCTGGGGCTCCAGCGGCGGGCTCTACAGCTGAGACAGGCAGCGAAATCGGAGGCAAGCAATAACGGACTGGGAGGGTGCACTCGGGAGACGGCCGGCGCGGCAAGCAGGTCAGCGTTTAGACCTCCGTCGGGAACGAGTCTCCAACAGTGAATAAACGGAAACCACAGTAAAACAGCGTTGTTATCGGTAGCAGCGGCGGGAAAGCGCAGGAAGCGCCATATCGTTGCTACAGAGAGAGAAAAAAAAGCGCGGGAAGCGCCATATCTTTTTTGAAATGCCTAAGTCTGGCAATATTGATGCTTTTGATAATGAAACAGAGCCTAACTTTGGCAATATTGATGTTTTTGATAACAAGATAGAGGATTGGATCACATATGTAGAAAGAGTGGAGGTGTTTTGCACCGCAAATGGAATAGAAGATGAAAAAAAAGCTTCAGTGCTTCTGGATCTAATGGGCGCAGAAACATACAAGCTGTTACGCAACTTAATCACTCCAGCCGAACCGATGGACAAGAATTTTGAGGAGATTGTTGATACCCTACACTGCCAATTCGAGGCAGGACTGGCAGATTCTCTGCAAGACAAATTCATCTGCGATCCCCTAAGTGTAGAAACACAAAAAAAGGTATCTACTGGAAAAGATTTAACACTGGACAAGGCTTTCAGTGCAATAGGAGCGACAAAGATACAGCAAAGGCCACAGGACTTCGGCACCCATGAAATGACATGGGGTTTCGAGAGATGTTATCGCTGCGGCAGATCCAACCATGACCAGAGGGATTGCTGGTTCAAAGAAAAAGCATGCAGGCGATGCGGAAAGATGGGACACATTCCAACTGTATGCCGGTCTGAAAATAAAAAATCCACTAACGGGAAAAGAATCAATAAGGAAAAGCACAGAAAGGTACAAATGATGACGGACAGTAGCTCCAAAGACCAGAAGAGCGATAGCGACTCCGGGAACAAGTGACTAAGCTCTCTCAAATTACATAATGTAATTGCCAATGAAGATTACCAGATCATTTGGGTTACCCTCATAATAGCAGGGTCCCCAGTTAAAATGGAGCTAGATACAGGATCAGCTCTAACCGTAATAAATCGACGAGATTACGAGAGGCTATTTTCGCATATACCTCTAAAAGACACATCCATTATCTTAAAAACATATACGGGGCAGAAAGTATACCCCAAAGGAAAAATAAAGGTGCCTGTGGTATACAACGGCAAAGAAATACAAAAGTTGTATTTATACATTCTACAAGATGGTGGTCCACCGTTGTTGGGACGTGAATGGATAAGGAAGATACGTTTAGACTGGCACTCCATTCAGGCACTGACGGTGACCAGTAAGGAAAAAAACAATGAAGACATCATACCTGAACGATTAAAAGACATCTTGGCCAACGCCAAAGAAGTGTTTCAAGAGAAACTAGGAACCTTGACAGGCATCACCGCCTCAATAAAAGTGGAAGATGCAGCAATTCCAAAAATTTTTAAGGCAAGACCGGTGCCATACGCAATACGTCCGGCAGTCGAGGCAGAGCTGGAGAATTTGGAAAAGGCAGGCGTATTATTCAAAATAGATTGGAGCGAATGGGCAACACCCATCGTTCCAGTCATGAAAAAAGCATTGAAAAATAACTCTGAGGAACAAAGAAAAATTCGCATCTGTGGGGACTTTAAGGTGACTGTAAACCCGGTCCTTCACACGGTACAGTATCCTCTTCTGAGGATAGAAGATATTTTCGCCTCACTATCCGGAGGAAAACGTTTCACAAAAATTGACTTGGCACAGGCATATCTACAGATGGAGGTTGAGGAGACCTCTAAAAAGTATCTCACAATAAACACACACAAAGGCCTGTACCAGTACAATCGACTGGTTTTTGGAGTAGCATCAGCTCCAGCTATCTGGCAAAGAGCTATGGAGCAAGTCCTCCAAGGGATTCCGGGGACTCAGTGCTACCTAGACGACATCCTTATAACAGGAGAAAACGACAACGAGCACCTTGCCAATTTGGAGCAGGTGCTCACTAGGCTGAAAGAACGGGGCCTACGAGCAAATCGCCCCAAATGCGAATTTTTCCAAAATCAGATATCATATTGTGGCCACATAATTAATAAGGAAGGGTTGCATAAGTCACCTGAAAAAATTGAAGCAGTTATTAAAGCCCCAGCACCTGAAAATGTTTCACAATTGAGGTCATTCCTGGGATTAATAAATTACTATCATAAATTTTTACCGAACTTATCAACTATTCTACACCCTCTTAATGATCTTCTACACACAGGAGTGATTTGGAAATGGAACGAAGGCTGTAAACATGCCTTCCATAAATGTAAAGACTTAATCACATCCGAGAAAGTTTTGGCTCATTACAACCCATCACTACCAATCAGACTGGCGTGCGATGCATCCCCTTACGGCATAGGAGCGGTATTGTCCCATAGATTCCCTGATGGCTCGGAACGGCCGATAGCTTTTGCGTCACGCTCATTGAACTCAGCTGAGCGTAACTATTCCCAGATAGACAGGGAAGCACTCAGCCTGGTATGGGGAGTGAAGAAATTCAACCATTACCTACATGGACAAAAATTTACCTTGCTGACTGACCATCAACCCCTCATCTCCATATTCAACCCTAACAAAGGTGTCCCCATTATGACGGCACAAAGACTACAGAGGTGGTCCCTTTTTCTAGGGGCACACCAATACAACATTGAACACAAAGGGTCAAAACAGCATGGGAATGCTGACGGTTTATCGCGCCTGCCGTTGCCAACGATAGAAGAGGCACCTACAGTAGACCCAGTAGAGATATTCCACTCTACCATAGTGGAATGTCTACCGGCGACAAATTCTGCCATTGAAAGGGAGACAAGAAATGACCCTACTCTCTCACGGGTCTACGATTTAACAATGAAGGGATGGCCAGCACATGGCGAACCACTGTTGCCAGCATTCTCGCAAAGAAGAGAACAGCTGTCAGTGTGCCGAGGAACCTTGATGTGTGGATCCAGAGTGGTGATTCCACCCAAACTCCAGGATAAAGAGCTAAAGGAGCTTCACGAGGGGCATCTGGGTGGAGTGAAAATGAAGAACCTAGCTAGGGCGTTTGTATGGTGGCCAGGTATCGATGGAGACATCGAAGACATGACCAAGAGCTGCCTAGGATGCCAGAAGGTCCAAAATGCTCCGCCACAGGCCCCTCTACATCCACGGGAGTGGCCCTCATCTCCCTGGCAAAGGGTGCACATCGACTTTGCTGGTCCATTTATGGACTCAATGTTCTTAATCGCAGTTGATGCACACTCCAAGTGGCCGGAGGTAATAAAGATGTCCTCCACCACCACGGAAAAAACCATCACAGTATTAAGGACCATATTTGCCAGGAATGGGCTGCCGGAACAGATATGTTCTGATAATGGACCGCAATTTGTGTCCGAAGAATTCAGAAAGTTCTTAAAGAACAATGGGGTAAAGCACTACACGTCCGCCCCATAACATCCCGCCACCAATGGATTGGCTGAAAGGTTTGTCCAGACCTTCAAGAAGGCCATCAAGGCCATGGGTAATGAAGACATAAAACTTCAGCACAAGGTGGATAACTTCTTATTTGCATATAGGAATGCAACACATATGGTTACAAACCAAACTCCCGCCATGATGTTCTACAATAGAAACGAAAGATGCCGGCTGGATTTGGTCAAGCCCAACATCCGAAGGGACGTGGAGAACCGGCAGTTTCAGGGCATGAATGAAAGGCCAACTAGGGCCTTCCAGATAGGCCAACCGGTTTTGGCCCGGGACTACCGTACCGAGAAATGGCAGCCTGGAACTATCTGCACACGACTAGGACCACTGATGTATACCGTGGACATCGGAGAAAGCATAATAAGGCGCCATGCTGACCAAATCATCAAGTCATCCGAAAAGGGACAACCTACACCACCACGCTATACATCTAACAATGAAGTAGAGATACCCATATCTACCTCCGATCCGGTGATACTGGAACCCGATGAAACCGACACTGGCCTTCAAGCCAAATCAGCCTTGCCAGAAGAACCTACTACACCACCAGAAACGACTACACCCCCGAGGCGTTATCCGGACCGAGTCAGGAAGCCTCCTGAGAGACTAACTTATAATTAATTAATACAGCAATGTATATTATTTTGCATATAACATGTAATTAATAATTACTTAAAATATGACGTACTAGTTAGCTAGAAGGGGAGGAATTGTGGTGTATGTGCCTTTAAGAGCAATTGTGGTGTATGTGCCTTTAAGAGCCCCAGGTGTGCATAATGCTGGTAATTGCCACTTGGGCTATATAAGCCTGTGTATTGTGTATATCCTTTAGAAACCCCCCCCAGACTTGCTTAGTAAATACCTATGAACCAACTCCTGTCTTCAGTGTCTTTATCTACACACGGACACTACAGACAGCAATAACTTTAACTAGAGGAACCCGATCGGATCGGACTGTATTTTCCATTTCATCTTCTCTACAACTTCTCGGGGAGTCAATCCCTGGTATTTTCCTGGAGCCCACCCTCGATGCCGACCTGTGCCCTGTCTTTGTATGAGGACCGAGGGTCCCTTATTCACTGTGGGTCTCAGGGCACTGTAATACACGGCGCTGTCTGTGATCTTCAAGCCTTTCATGGATAAGTGAAAAGTGCCTTGTGTCCAGTTGAGAATTCCGCTGAAGTGTTCAAAGCCTGGAGCCGTCTCGTTATTCCCATAACTATCGGCTCTGAGCAGATATTGAGGGGCTTGGTGGGAATACTGGCGATACCAGAACAGGCTATAGCTTATAACTGAACCCGATACAGAGTAACTGCAGGTTATTGCTGAATCTTCACCCTCTTCTGATCCGAATCCTTGTTCTGACTGGGACACCGAGTCTCCGTTACACATCTCTGAAAAAAAATAGCGGGCACACAGCGGGTTAGACAGCGCAACAGAAAGAGGATAAATTGTATGAGGATTGAAGAATATTGTAGGAAGGTTCCAATAATCACCGACCTGTAATCAGGACAATAACCAGAGTCAGGCAGAGTTATGCCTCCATGGTTCCAGTCTGAACTCCACAATCAAGAGGCTCTGATTACTGCCTGTACTGAAATAGATGAAACTGAAACAACGCGCGGATCTGATCAGATCGACTGGAATTTCTTCTCCCCGCCCATTTGTATTTCTCTAAATAGCCACTTCCTGCAGGTGGGAATCATTATCTTTTTCAAGCGATGAGGGCGCACCCTCCTGTGGACAGTACGACCATGACATAGCACTTTGGAAACACACACTTACGTATAAACATAAAATAATAAATACACACAGACATACACAAACATAGAAATATACACACAGAAATAGACACACAAAAATGCACGCACAGTCATATACGCACAGGCATTTACACGCACAGAGGCATATACACACATAATAATACATACAGGCAATTTTTAATTCATTCATGGGATGTGGACGTCGCTGGCAAGGCCAGCATTTATTGTCCATCCCTAATTGCCCTTGAGAAGGTGGTGATGAGCCAGGTGCACACAATGTTTGATATATTATGGAGTTTATTGGTATATATTCAGCTGAGTTGTTTAAAATGAAAGATCTTTAACAACAGTTACAACACTGGCATCTAGCCGGCAATGTGGAAAATTGCCCAAGTATGTCCTGTCTGCAAAAAGCAGGACAAATTCGACACGGCCAATTACCGTCCCATCAGTCTACTCTCAATCATCAGCAAAGTGATGGAAGGTGTCATCGACAGTGCTATCAAGCGGCACTTACTGAGCAATAACCTGCTAACTGACGCCCAGTTTGGGTTCCACCAGGGCCACTCAGCTCCTGACCTCACTACAGCCTTGTTCCAAACATGGACAAAAGAGCTGAACTCAAGAGGTGAGGTGAGAGTGACTGCCCTTGACATCAAGGCAGCATTTGAGCGAGTGTGGCACCAAGGAGCCCTAGCAAAACTGAAGTCAATGGGAATCAAGGGGAAAACTCTCCATTGGTTGGAATCATACCTAGCAGAAAGGAAGTTGGCTGTGGTTGTTGGAGGTCATTCATCTCAATCACATGACATCACTGCAGGAGTTCCTCAGGGCAATGACCTAGGCCCAACCATCTTCAGCTGTTTCATCAATGACCTTCCCTCCATCATAAGGTCAGAAGTGGGGATGTTCGCTGATGATTGCACACTGTTCAGCACCATTCGAGACTCGTCAGACACTGACGCAGTCCGTGTCCATATGCAGCAAGACCTGGACAATATTCAGACTTGGGCTGACAAGTGGCAAATAACATTCGCACCACACAAGTGCCAGGCAATGACCATCTCCAACAAGCGAGACTCCAACCATTTCCCCTTGACATTTAATGGCATAACCATCGTTGAATCCCCCACTATCAACATCCTGGGGGTTGCCATTGATCAGAAATTGAACTGGACCAGCCATATAAATACGGTGGCTACAAGAGCAGGCCTGAGGCTGGGAATTCTGCGGCGAGTGTCTCACCTCCTGACTCCCCAAAGCCTTTCCACTATCTACAAGGCACAAGTCAGGAGTTTGATGGAATACTCTCCACTTGCCTGGATGAGTGCTGCTCCAACAACACTCAAGAAACTCGACACCATTCAGGATAAAGCAACCCGCTTGATTGGCACTCCATCCACCTTCAACATTCACTCCCTCCACCACCGGCGCACTGTGGCTGCAGTGTGTACCATCTACAAGATGCACTGCAGCAAATCACCAAAGCTCCTTCAACAGCATCTTCCAAACCCGCGACCTCTACCACTTAGAAGGACAAGGGCAGCAGACGCATGGGAATATCACAACCTACAAGTTCCCCTCCAAGCCACACACCATCCTGACTTGGACCTGTATCGCCGTTCCTTCACTGTCGCTGGGCCAAAACCCTGGAACTCCCTTCCTAACAGCATTGTGGGTGTACCTACTCCATATGGACTGCAGCGGTTCAAGAAGGCGGCTAACCACCATCTTCTCAAGAGCAATTAGGGATGGGCACTAAATGCAGGCCTAGCCAGCCAGCGACGCCCACATCCCATCAATGAATTAAAAAAAAACTTATCAGGGCTGTGGTCACCACACGCCTGACATGGAGCATTGGCTACACAGAAGCACGCACAAAGATAACCACACACATTGTTCTGGACCAATGGACTTTTTACATGGAGTGAACATTTTATGTGTGCAGATAGCACCCTCTGGTGGTGGTTATTGTGTTAACAGTTTGTATGCTGGAAAGGTCATCTGATCTTTCTTCCTGTGTGAGGTCATTTGACCTTTGTTCCTTTCTTCCCGTGTAACACAGGAAGTAGAATTCCAGGAAGAACCTGGCAGTAATGGAGGATTCCATAAGGGTTTTACAATCCAATGTAATCTGATTTCATATGTTAGGCCAAGCGCAATATCTGTGAGTATCTTTGTTCCTTAGCATAATAGCAACGTTGTCAGAGTAATATTTTGATAACACTATGTTTATAAAAGGTTAATATTTGATAGTTATAGAAGTTAGTCCAAATGTTAGTTAGTTATACAATTAGTCTATTCTACTGTTGTAAATATGTTTATATCTTATGTAATATCGAACGTATAGTACTCAGTTATGTACAAAACATACTTTGTCTTTGTTTACAATTTCACAAATTTGTTCAAGTAAAGCTTCAAAACAGCAACCGGCTTCACGAAGAGTTATTTTTGAATAAGTGTTTAACTTGCTGGATAACTTGATAGGAACACGTCTAGCGTGGCCAGTACAGTGAATAGATAGCAATATGGCTAGCTGTGAAGAGCGGAGCAGGAGGAACCCAGAGTAAGCCTTAACCTCGCAGAGCACATCTACCTCACATCAGCATGTCAGAAGATAATAACGAAAATGCTTTGCAGCAAGTAGACGACCTTAAACAGGCAGACGAAACTGTAGAACGTGACAATCGGTCTATAAGCTTTGGTTACTACAGATCGCAAGTTGGTTCACAGTTATCGGGTGGTTCTAGAGTAAGCATAGCCATCACCAAAGCGCGGGCTAAGCTAATAGCAGCTCAAGCCAGAGCTGCGCATGCGGACAGTGAAATAGAAATAAAAGTAAGACAGGCCCATCTCCAAGCTGAATCACAAGCTGAACAGGCCCGATCCCAAGCCGAACAGGCCCGTCTCCAAGCTGAACGACAAGCTGACCTGGCCAGTCACCAGGTTGAACGACAAGCTGAAGAGGCCCGTCTCCAAGCCACATTAGACGCTCTGCAGCAACAAAAAGAGATAGATGCTGCATTAGCCGAGACACAAGTATTTGAGGCAATTTTGGAGGGAGTTGATCCCGAGACAGCTTACAAACCTTTAATTCCCGTTCCGTGGCAGAGTCCATGACAGCGCACCATAGATTACATGAGCGACCATGCCGACATACGGTTTACAGGAGAAAGGGATGGAGGCCCGCACATCCCTACAGACGCAAGCACTTCGTATAACATGCCATAAGTTGCCAACAAAGATCATAGCAGATGGCGTGACTCAAGCCGCAGAGTCTCCCCCAGCAGAACGGAAGACACGGTGCAAAGGAATAGGATGCCGAATAGAGAAAGTCAGAGGCAAATCCCCTCTCTGTTCCTTGAGACCCCCAACAGAGCCCCCAGCCAAGGCAAACCTGGCACAGGTCCCAGCACCTACGACCTCGCCAAATACCTTGCATGCACCCAGCTGGTGACTTCGGGGTTAATCAATTTTGATGACAGGCTGGAGAATTATCGGGCTTGGAAGTCCTGCTTCCACGATGCCATATCGGGCTTAGACCTGTCGGCAGGAGAAGAGCTCGGCCTCCTTATCAAATGGCTCGGCCCAGAGTCCGCCGGACAGACCTGCAGGATAAAAGTGGCCAATGTGGGGCAGCTGCCAGAGGGGTTGAAGAAGGCTTGGGTGAGGCTGGAAGAAAGCTACGGCCCACCCGAAGCCATTGAAAGGTCTCTCTTTGACAGGTTGGAGAACTTTCCGAGGTTGACGAGTAAGGAAGCCCAGAAGATCCGCGACTTTGGAGATCTGCTGTCGGATCTCGAAGCCACAAAGCAGGACGGCTACCTACCCGGTCTATCGTACTTAGACACTTCCAGAGGGGTAAGTCCCATCATTGAGAAGCTTCCATTTAACCTGCAGGAGAAGTGGATAACGTTTGGATCAAAGTTCAAGCTAAAGCACAACGTGGCGTTCCCACCATTCTCTGCGTTCGTTAAATTCACCCGTAAAGAAGCCAAAGCCAGGAACGACCCCAGCTTCAACTTCTTGTCCTCCCACACAGCACTTGCCAGAAGAGACAAGTTCGACAGACATGGAAAGACACCAATATCTGTCCACAGAATGCAAGTGTCCTCAACTGAGCACACAAAGATTCAGAAGAAACCTGAGGATATGAGCAAACAATGCCCAAGCCACAACAAACCCCATCCTTTAAAGAAGTGCAGAGGCTTCAGGGAGATGTCCCTGGAAGATCGGAAACAATATCTTAGAGAGAACTCTATATGTTTCAAGTGCTGCTCGTCCACGAGCCATCTCGCCAAGAACTGCAAGGTGGATGCAAAATGCACTGAAGGTGAAAGTGATCGGCACATTTCAGCACTACACCCAGGCCCAGCTCCTCGGAAGTCAGAGACACCTCCTCCCGCTTCAGAGCACGGCGGGGAGAGAGAGGGAGCTGCTGGTTCGGAGATTACATCCAGGTGCACAGAGGTGTGTGGAGAAGGAGTGAGCGCAAGAGCATGCTCCAAGATATGCCTCGTTAATGTGTACCCTGCAGGATGTCGACAGGAATCTGAAAAGATGAAAGCACACTTCCTAGAATTTGTCAAGAAAATGCTTGTCAACGATCATGCAGAGATAGCTCCTCTGCTCCAGGAAGGCCAAGAGTGTTGGTACCTCCCTTCCTTTGGAGTCTACCACCCGAAAAAGCCGGAACAGATCCGCGTGGTGTTTGACTCCAGTGCACCATATCAGGGAGTCTCTCTCAACGACGTACTCCTCACAGGGCTCGATCTTAACAACAGCCTCTTGGGAGTGCTCATGAGATTCAGGAAAGAGCCCGTCGCCATCACTGCTGATATCCAGCACATGTTTCATTGCTTCGTGGTGAGAGGAGACCACAGAGACTTCCTCCGCTTCCTGTGGTATCGGGAGAACGACCCCAATAGAGACATTGTGGACTACAGAATGCGTGTCCATGTCTTTGGGAATAGCCCATCCCCTGCTGTCGCCATATACGGACTAAGGAGGGCTGCCAAGGAAGAAGACGACGACTTTGGCAGTAATGTGAGAGGGTTCATCGAACGAGAGTTCTATGTCGACGACGCAGTGAAGTCATTCCCGACCGAAGCAGAGGCCATCAGTATCCTTGGACGAGCCCAGGAACTACTTGCACTATCCAACCTCAGGCTGCATAAGCTAGCCTCTAACAGACCAGCAGTGATGGAGGCATTCCCCCCTGAAGATCGTGCTAAGGACGTCAAGGACCTAGACCTCTTCACTGATGACCTCCCCCTACAGCGTAGCCTAGGGGTGTCGTGGAACATAGCAACAGACACGTTCACGTTCCAAGTCCTAAACGCCAAGAAACCCTTCACACATAGAGGAGTGCTCTCTACAGTCAACAGCCTATATGACCCTCTTGGCTTCTTAGCCCCTGTCACCATACAAGGTAGGCTGCTCCTCAGGGAACTCTCCACACGTGCTGAAGAGTGGGATTCACCTCTCCCTGAAGAGATGGAAGCAGAGTGGGACAGATGGAGAGACTCACTCCAAGACTTACAGGAGATCCGAATACCTCACTGCTATTCGTCTTTCTCTCCCTTAAATGCCCAATTCAAAGAGCTTTGTGTCTTTGCAGACGCATCCACTAAGGCCATTGCAAGTGTGGCTTGTCTGAAGGTCACCACTCAAGAAGGACAAAGCAAAATCGGCTTCGTCTTTGATAGAGGCAAGTTGGCGCCCCAGCCAGACCTCACCATACCCAGATTGGAACTGTGTGTAGCAGAACGCAACCTACCCCCTCACAGCAGTCTACGGAAGCTGCATCATATCGTTGACACCAACGGACTGTCTCTGAGGTGGTTCTTCTTTGTCGCCAGAGGACTCCAGTGACAAGTAGAGTTCGGACTATGTGGAGTCGTTAACGACACCAGACGGGGAGTATTCTGGGCCAATGGACTTTTTGCATGCAGTGAACATTTTATGTGTGCAGATAGCACCCTCTGGTGGTGGTTATTGTGTTAACAGTTTGTATGCTGGAAAGGTTATCTGATCTTTCTTCCTGTGTGAGGTCATTTGACCTTTGTTCCTTTCTTCCTGTGTAACAAAGGAAGTAGAATTCCAGGAAGAACCTGGCGGTAATGGAGGATTCCATAAGGGTTTTACAAACCAATGTAATCTGATTTCATATGTTAGGCCAAGCGCAATATCTGTGAGTATCTTTGTTCCTTAGCATAATAGCAACGTTGTCAGAGTAATATTTTGATAACACTATGTTTATAAAAGGTTAATATTTGATAGCTATAGAAGTTAGTCCAAATGTTAGTTAGTTATACAATTAGTCTATTCTACTGTCGTAAATATGTTTATATCTTATGTAATATCGAATGTATAGTACTCAGTTATGTACAAAACATACTTTGTCTTTGTTTACAGTTTCACAAATTTGTTCAAGTAAAGCTTCAAAACAGCAACCGGCTTCACGAAGAATTATTTTTGAATAAGTGTTTAACTTGCTGGATAACTTGATAGGAACACGTCTAGCGCGGCCAGTACACACACACACGCACAGACTAAAAATTTGGAGAGTAAACGGTCCTTAATGGAAAATTCTGAGGTAGCGACATTGCCACAATGTCGTGTTAAAACTTTCACTTCTATCAAATGAAACATTTTTCGTCAACAAGAAAACCCTAAAATCGATTCCTAAGCCAGATTAAAATGAGAGTCCTTTTGAAGAATAAGCGTCAATCGAACTTCGGAGCAGTTCCGGGATGTGTGCAGGACATTGTGGGTGAGGCCAGTAACAGTCAGACAGAATCCTCACCCATTCCCGGGATCAGATGATCAGATGTCCGGGACAAAGCAGAACAGTACACGGAGCCTTTGTGTCGGGGCCGCGGGCTGGGATGATGAACACAGACAGCGACAATGAGCACCGGCAGCTCATTGAAACCAGGCTCTTGGTTTGATTCAGGAAATGACGGTGGACTCAGTGTGCTGACAGAAACACTTCAAATTCTCCCTCTCAGTCCGAATGCTGCACCTGAGAGGAGGCACCGGGTGAAGTGTGGGCTTCTGGTTTGGGGAGATTGCGGCCGTTATGGAGTTTGGGTTTTTCGTAGCTTGGGGACCCAACAACGTTGTTATTTGGTAGGTTTATTTATTTATACATTTGTGTCAGTCCATTCCACGATTGATACAACTGTCTTCCATTCATCGATCTCTAGATCAGTCTAGTTGTCTGCCTATCTGTCTCTCACTCTGTCTCCATCCCTCTCTCTCTCTCTGTCTCTCTGTCTGTCTGTCTCTCTCTCTCTTTCTCTCTGTCTGCCTATTTTTCTGTCTCTCTCTCTCTCTTTCTCTCTGTCTCTCTCTCTATCTGTCTTTCTGTCTCTGTCTCTCTTTCTCTGTCTCTCTCTGTCTCTGTCTTTCTGTGTCTCTCTTGCTCTTTCTCCCTCTGTCTCTCCCTCTCTCGCTCTCTCTCTCTGTCTCTCTCTCTCTTTCGGTCTCCCTCTGTCTGTCTCTGTCTCTGTCTCTCTCTCTCTCTGTCTGTCTGTCTCTCTCCTTCATTCTGTCTGTCTCTCTGTCTCTGTCTCTCTGTCCTTCTCTCTCTGTTTCGCTATCTCTGTTTATACAACTCTCTATCTATCTGTATCTAGTCATCAATCTATTGCTTTAGCTCTCTTTCTCTTTGTCTCCCTGTGTATACACAGAGAGATAGACAGATATATTCTTAAAGAAGGAGAAATATATTATCTGTTTTTCATTCTGTTTCTTTGGCAACCAGGAATGTTTTCTGTAGAACTGAGTTCTGGAGACTTTTTTGGACAGTGGCCAACAGAAGCTCAATACCTGGAAGGAACCTCCATGAGCATCAATTGCAACTATTCAGCCTCTGAACTCACCTTTTACATGGAGATTTACCGTCAGAACCAGAGCAAGGCTCCCACTCTCATAATTCGAAAACCTTCGTTTGGAAAGGACGAAGTCAGCGGCCGTTTCTCTGTCATTCTGAACAAGTAGAAACGTTTCGCTGCTTTCAACCTGACTGAGCTGTAGCTCGCTGACATCGCCGTGCACTACTGTGCACTGATGCCCACAGTGAGAAGGGCCTCGGGACACCTCGTACAGTGAGCGTGTTCTGAGAGATCAGCTCAAATAATGTACTTTAAACCCGCCCACCAGGTGGCGCTAACAGAACGCGGATTCCCACCGCCGGTCACCTTACATCAACCAATACTGACAGACAATTTTTCAGCATAAATTAAGTTGAAATTTCGTTTAATCTCATATTCCTGCTCACTAATGTTAGACAAACCCTTACAGTTTAATTGTTTCACCAGTTAGTTAAGTATTAATGAGCTGTGCGCTTCCAGAACATTGGGATCGGTTGCTCTTTTGTTCTGTTCCCCACCGCTAGCTTCAGCTCCTGATTTTAACCAACTTCACTGATGAAGAATTCGGTAACTATTGATTAATGTAATAATTCTGCAATCCCTGTGGTGAGCCTGCTTGCCTCGAATTTTAATGAATGTGAAAGTAGCGCAGCCCTTATAGCGATGCAGAGTTCTATACTTTCCGAAGGGGACATAAGAACATAAGAACTTAAGAAATAGGAGCAGGAGTAGGCCATTTGGCCGTTCGAGCCTGCTCCGCCATTCAATAAGATCCTGGCTGATCTTCTACCTCATCTCCACTTTCCTGCACTATCCCCATATCCCTTGATTCCTTTAATATTCAAAAATCTATTGAGCTCTGTCTTGAATATACTCAACGACTGAGTCTCCACAGCCCTCTCGGGTAGAGAATTCCACAGATTCACCACCCTCTGAGTGAAGACATTTCTCCTCATCTCAGTCCTAAATTGTCGAATGTAAGAAGTCACACAACACCAGGTTATAGTCCAACAGTTTTATTTGAAATAAATAAATTTCAAATAAAACTGTTGGACTATAACCTGGTGTTGTGTGACTTCTTACATTTGTCCACCCCAGTCCAACTCCGACATCTCCACACCATGACTAAATTGTCGACCCCTTATTCTGAGACTGTGACCCCTGGTTCTGGACTCCCTAGCCAGGGGAAACATCCTCCCTGCATCTACCCTGTCGAGTATTGTAAGAATTTTGTATGTTTCAATGAGATCACCTCTCATTCCTCTAAATTATAGAGAATATAATCCTAGTCTACTCAATCTCTCCTCAGCCGACAATCTCCCCATCCCAGAAACCAGTCTGGTGAACCTTTGCTGCACTCCCTCTATGGCAAGTATATCCTTCCTTAGGTAAGGAGACCAAAACGGTACACAATACTCCAGTTGTGGTCTCACCAGGGCCCTATATAATTGCAATAGGACGTCTTTACTCTTATACTCAAATCCTCGTGAAATAAAGGCCAACATACCATTTGCTTTCCTAATTGCTTGCTGTACCTACATGTTAACTTTCAGCGATTCGTGTACAAGGACACCCAGGTCCCTCTGAACACCAACATTTCCCAATATCTCACCATTAAAAAATTATCTTCTTTTCCATTTTTCCTACAGCGTCAGTTTCCACATGTACGCGAATGACATCCAGCTCTACCTCACCACCTCTTCTCTCGAAACCTTCACGGTCTGTAAATTGTCAGACTGCTTGTTTGACATCCAGTACTGGATAAGCAGAAATTTTCTCCAGTTAAATATTGGGAAGACCAAAATCAATGATTTCGGTCTTGCCACGAACTCTGTTCTCTGGCCACTGACTCCATCCCTCTCCCTAGCATTTGGCTGAGGCTGAACCACACTGTTTGCAACCTTGGTGTCATACTTGACACTGAAGTGAACTTCCGACAACACTTCTGCGACATAAGTAATGCCACCTATTTCCAGCTCCGTAACATCACCCGAGGGCGCTCTCTCGCCTCTAAACAGAAGAAATAATCCAGCCTCCGCAGTGAGTCACAGGGAACTTCTTAAAAGGGCAACAAAACACACGACTGAATAAGACCAGGTGAGTCCCTCTGGCGGAATTATATTGGTTGGTGATTTCAACTTGCATTAATAATTAAAGATAATAACGGTAGCTCAGCGACAGTTTAAAATGGCACCAGTTACATTAAATAATCCCACAGTATATTGGATGGCCGGGAATCATGACTGGGGTGGAGAAATGTAAGAAATCACACAACACCAGGTTATAGTCCAACAGCTTTTTTTGAAATCACAAGCTTCCGCAGCGTTGCTCCTTCGTCACAAAGGAGCAGCGCTCCGAAAGCTTGTGATTTCAAATAAAGCTGTTGGACTATAACCTGGTGTTGTGTGATTTCATAAACTGAAGTGGACAACATATGGTTATCGACATCTGTGATCAATATCCCTGCAATACATCGCCCCATAAATGGGCGCTGGAAACTGCCCCGTAAATTAAATACTGTTGTACAGTGTTTACATCCAGTATCTCGACAGTGTTAAAGTTCCCATCATAGCGCTATTGTCACATGTTTCTCGCTGCTCCCTCGGGACTCGGTTCACCTCAGATCAGTAAAGCGGCGGGAATTTCTGTACGAGGGTTCAACGGGTTTCCATCACCGTGAGTCTCAGGGCACGGTAATAAATTGCAGTGTCGGTCAACTGCAGCACCGAGATGGTTAAACTGGGGAATTTACTTGAGATCTGGAGCTTTGCAGAGAAGCGGGGATGAGCAATTTCTGCTTTTTCTTCATAACCGCTCGGGTATTTCATCGGTATAAACTCGGGCTGTGTGTCTGGGTGGTGCCGGAACCAATATAAATAATAGCCACTCTGTGTAGTCTCATAGGTACAGCTTCAAGTCATCGCTCCTCCTTCTGTCTGAACTCCCGAGGACAGCAGCTGAGTGACAGAATCTCCAAGACTCAGATGTGAAAAACTTGTTCAAACAGGAAAAGGTCAGACCGGCGAATGTTTAAAATTCAGTTCCAAATCAAGGTTGGAAATCAGAGAAAAGGTTAAAAGTATTTAGTCCACAATTACCTGTCAGAAATGCCCCCCCCCCCCCGCCCCACAGCCGAGATGCTGAGTTACCGCATTGTCGCTGACCGCTCTGTAAAAGGGGGGTTTGGACATTTGAAGACACCCGTTCTAACCCCCGCCTTCAATAATCTGCTGTCGTGTCTTAGGATGCTCTGACCTCACTTCCTGGTGTCCCCAGTGGTGCTGTGAGACCGGTAGGTGGTGAGTTGGCTGCCAGTGAATGGAAACACGCCGAGCTGGGTTACAGTCACTGTCCTTATAGGGGAATGGTTCAGCTTTTAGAGACCGGGGTGGGAATGAAACCCATGTCTGGTGATTGTAACCCGGAAGCTGAGGGATTGTTAATGGTAACAGAAAACATTCCAGCAGTAAAGAGACATTCTGAAGCACAATGGACATTGGGGGCACTGTGTGCTTGGGGCCTGTAGCCTGTTTTAAAGAACACAATCACTACCTGGTGAAATATGTTCATTGTATATGAACTGTCTCTGACCCAGCAACATACTCTAATCAAATATGTACAGGCCGCGATCAAAGGGTCCGGGACCCTGACAGGGGAGATGTGTAAAGGGCTGCACAATATTGCAGGCAGGCACGGAAAGAGCATCAAAGGACAAAAGGAGAGTTCAGGCGCCACAGATGGATTTGCGATGTTCAGTTTTCTTATAAATGCGCGTTGCAATCACCAACCAATATAAGCCCTGAGCTGGACCTCACCTGCTCTTGTTGAATGCTGTTTTTTGTTGTAAGTTGAAGAATCTCCCCGTCACTCTCACTGTGGAGGCTGAGTTATTGCTTCTGTTTATCGGTGTGAGAGCGGAAGTCCGGAACATATTGGCAGCATTTTAGAGATGCCGCTGGTTGAGTTGTTCCTAATGTCCCTTGTAATAGGTAGACATTGAAATGTGTTCCCTATGGTGGTTTGAATGATCCTGATGTCCATTGTAATAGGTAGATTGTGAAATGTCTTCCCTATACTGGTTTGAAATTTGCTAATTAACTGATACTTTAAATCATTTTTACAGGTAAAATCCACGGGAGTTCGGTAATGCAGCCTTGACATGATGTGAAAGTATATGAAGGAGGTGATCCCGCGTTGAACTGCAATTACACCACTTCGGCTGATCCGGATCGTTACTGGTACCGGCTTTACCAGAACCAGGCACCGCAATGCATCTTGTGCCGTGATAACACCAGGAGAAGGGATGCCGATTTTGCGAAAGGAAAATTCGACGCTCGCCATTTCCGTCAATATCAAGTTTTTCCTTTGTCAATGTCTGCAGCCGAGACTGAAGACAGCGCCATCTATCTCTGCGGACTGAGGACCACCGTGCTACAAAACTGCTCGTCTTCCATCGAAAAACCTCGCCAAACCACAGACCAACCCAAGAGATAAACAAAGACATCTGCCATCGAGCGACTCATGAAACAAATATCTGTCAATGAGAGGATGATGAAAAATAAGATATTTTGGCCTAGAAATTGGGTTTTGGCTTAGCCAGGGCTTTAGCGCCGGAAATTAGTGCCGGCGCTAAGTCCCCTGCGCGCGCCAAAAATTCAGTGGCGCCGCGCCCAAACGGCTGCCGGCGCTACTGAAGGGTCTTAGCGCCTGGAAAAGGGCGCTAACTGCCGTTTCGCGCCGGAATTCCGGCGCTGCGGCACCCGATGCGGTGCGGCAGGCTGGGGAAGTGCAGGCCTCCTCCTTCCGTTAAGGAGGAGCTGCCTGCACTCGGCCGCGGCCCGCGCAAATCTGCTTAAAAATGAGCCCGGCACCTCGGACAAGTGCCGGGCTTGCATCTGTTCCAGGGGGGGTGGGAGAGAAGTCCAGGAAGGGAGCTGCGGGCAGGCGGCCGGCGGGAAAGCGGCCGGCCGCCGCGGGGCCTTTAATGCGCCGGCGCTAACTGCAGTAAGGCACCTCTGACAAAACGCTGGTTGCGGCTGCCACGGGCGAGGCGGCCGCAACTCAATTTCGGAGTTCGGGCGGGTTACCACGGCAACCGGGACGCTGCGCGCACCGATGACGTCATCGGTGCCGGCGCAGCGCTACCGGAGCAACGCCGATTTAGGGCCCCAGGGAATTTCACTACTGGCCATAACTCTGGCGCAAGGCCCTCTAGCGCCTCAAATGAGGCGCTAAGGCTACTGAATTTTCAGCCGTTTATGTTTTACCAGAATGGTGTCAGGGATGAGGTACTTCAGTTATGTGGAGCGACTGGAGAAGCTATGATTGCTCTCCTTAGAGCAGAGAAAGTTAAGAGGAGTTTTAATAAAGTTGTTTAAAATTATAAAGAGTTTTGATTTAGTAGTTGTGGAGAAACTATTTCCAATTGCAGGAGGGTCGATAACTGGGGCTGGGCAATAAATGCTGGCCTTGCCATCGACGCATATCTCGAGAATGGATACAAAAAACTAAGATTAACAGCGGGTACAGTAGGACAATCACCAGGTGAAGTCTTTCTTGGTTTCTGTCATTCATTCTTTCTCTATTTCCTTCTTTCTCTCCTCTCTCCCACTTTCTCTCCTTCACTGCTTTTCATTACTTCAGTATCATCTATTCGTTCAATAGTTATATTGCGTTTCCCGAATATTTATTTTGAACATGATGGGTGAGGTGTGGGCGGAGGGGTGAATTGCCAAACAGAAATCCCGTCCGGAGCAGTGTTAGCAACATAGGGACAAGAGTAGGCCATTCAGCCCCTCGAGGCTGCTCCGCCATTCAATGAGATCATGGCTGATCTGCCACCTAACTCCATACACCCGCCTTTGCCCCATATTCCTAATAAGTTCAGTTCATAAAAATCTATCAATCTCAGTTTTAAAATTAACAAATGACCTTCCATCAATAGTCATTTGTGGAAGAGGGTTCCAAACTTCGAACAAACTTTGTGTGTAGAACTCTTTCCTAATTTCACTCCTGAAAGGCCTTGCTCTATTTTTTAAGCTATGTCCCCTAGTCCTAGACTCCCCAACCAGCGGAAATAGTTTCTCTCTATCTAACCTATCTGTTCCCCTTAATATCTTGAAAACTTCGATCAAATCACCCCTTAACCTTATAAATTCCAGGGCATTCAACCCTAGTTTTTGTCATCTCTCATCGTAAATTAACCCTTAGATTCCGGGTTTCATGCTGGTAAATCCTATTCTATATGTCCCTAGACATCCAGGGGGCTCTAGGTTTGTGAGACCCACCTTTTTTCTTTAAGGGCACATGTTTGGTCTGGACGCTTCGGATCTCCTCCTTGAATGCTTCCCACTGCTGTGACACTGATTTACCTTCAAGTAGCTGTTTCCAGTCCACTATGGCTGAAACCCCTCTGTTCTTAGAAACATTTGCTTTTCCCCAATTAGAATTTTTATTCCTGGTCTACCTTGTCCTTTTCCATAACTACATTAAATCTAACTGAATTATGGTCACCAGCACAAAAATGCTCCCCCACTGATACGCCTTCTACCTTCCCAGCATCAAAACTAAGTCATGAACCGCCCCTCCCTTGTTGGACTTGCTACATATTGGATAAAAAAAGTTCTCCTGGATGCATTTTAGGAATTCCGTACCCTATATACCCTTCACACTAATTGTGTCCCAGTTAATATTGGGGTAGTTGAAATTCCCTACTATTACTGCCGTATAATTTTTGCACTTCTCAGAAATTTGTCTACACATTTACTCTTCTACCTCCCTCTGACTCTTTGGCGGTCTGTCGTACACTCCCAGCAGTGTGAACGCCCCTTTTTTGTTTTTCAATTCGACCCATATGGCCACGTTTGATGATCCCTCCAACATATCATCCCTCCTCACAGCGGTAATAGTTTCTTTAATCAATACCCCTCCCTTTTTACCTCCCTCTCTATGGAAAACCCAAAGATGATTTATAAATATATTAAGATTAAGAGGATAACTAAAGAAAGTGTAGGGTGTATTAGAGATCATGAGGGTAATCTGTGTGTGGAGGCGGGAGACGTCGGTCGGGTTCATAATCAATACATTGCGTCTGCTTTCACAAAGGAGAGGGGCGAAACAGACATTGCTATCAGGGAACAGGAGTGTGAAATATTAGATGAAATAACATCGTGAGAGAGGAAGTATTAAGGGGTTTATTAGCTTTAAAAGTGGATAAATCCCCAGGCCCGGATGAAATGTATCTCAGGCTGTTAAGTGAAGCAAAAGAGGAAATAGCAGAGGCACTGACCATCATTTTCCAATCCTCTCTGGCTTCAGGTGTGGTGCCGGAGGACTGTCAAACCCTTGTTTAAAAAGGGAGATGATTATCTAAATGGCAATAGATTGGGAGAAGGGGAAGTGCAACGAGCCCTGGGTGTCCTTGTGCACCAGTCGCTGAAGGTCAGCATGCAGGTGCAGCAGGCGGTTAAGAAGGCATATGGTATGTTGGCCTTCGTAGCGAGAGGGTTTGAGTATAGGAACAAGGATGTCTTGCTGCAGTTGTACAGGGCCTTAGTGAGACCACATCTTGAGTATTGTGTGCAGGTGTTGTCGCCTTTTCTGAGGAAGGATGTTCTTGCCATGGAAGGAGCTCAGCGAAGAATCACCAGGCTGATGCCTAGGATGGCAGGAATGATGTATGAGGAGAGCTTGGGTCGATTGGGCGTATACGCACTGGAGTTTAGAAGAATGAGAGGGGATCTCATTGACACTTATAAAATTCTGACAGGACTGCACAGACTAGACTAGATGCAGGAAGGATGTTCCCGATGGTCGGGGAGTCCAGAACCAGGGGTCACAGTCTAAGGATAAGGGGTAAGCCATTTAGGACAGAAATGAGGAGGAATTTCTTCACCCAGAGAGTGGTGAACCTGTGGAATTCTCTACCACAGAAGGCAGTAGAGGCCAATTCATTAAATATATTCAAGAAGGAGTTGGATATATTTCTTAAGGCTAAAGGGATCAAGGGGTATGGGGAGAAAGCAGGAACCGGGGACTGAATTTGGATGATCAGCCATGATCGCATTGAATGGCAGAGCAGGCTCGAGGGGCCAAATGGCCTACTCCTGCTCCTATCTTCTATGTTTCTATGTTTCTAAAAGGATAGACGGAATAATTACAGGCCAGTCAGCCTAACCTCGGTGGTGGGAAGATTATTGGAAATAATTCTGAAGGACAGGATAAATTGTCATTTAGAAAGACACGGATTAATCAATCATAGTCAGTACGGATTTGTCAAGGGAAAGTTGTGTATGACAAACCTGATTGCATTTTTTGAGGAGGTAACAAGGAGTGTAGATGAGGGTTGTGCATTTGATGTAGTGTATATGGACATTAGCAAGGCTTTTGATAAGGTTCCACATGGCAGACTGATTAAAAGTCCATGGGATCCATGGCAAAGTGTCAAGTTGGATTCAAAACAGGCTCGGAGGCAGGAAGCAGGGGGTAGTGCTTGATGGCTGTTTTTGTGACTGTAAGGCTGTTTCCAGTGAGGTGCCGCAGGGCTCAGTACTAGGTCCCTTGCTTTTTGTGGTATATATAAATGATCTAGACTTGAATATAGGGGGTATGATTAAGAAGATTGCAGATTATACTAAAATCGGTGTAGTGCCCAGAGCTGCTCACAGTACTCCAGGTGTGGTCTAACCAGGGCTTTGTACAGCTGTAGCATAACTTCGACCCTCTTATATTCAAGTCTTTTAAAGGCCAGCATTCCATTAGCCTTTTTGATTATTTTCTGCACCTGTCCATGACATTTTAATGACCTATGTACATGGATTCCGAAGTCTTTTTGAACCTGCACTATTTCTAGCGTTTCAGAATTTAGAAATTACCCTGCGCTATCCTTTATAGGTCCAAAGTGGATGACTTCACATTTGCCTACATTTAAATCTATTTGCCAGTTTTGCCCAATAACTTAATCTAGCAATATCTCTTTGTAAGTTTATGCTTCCATCTACACTGCTTACAACGGCGCTGATTGTTGTGTTGTCTGCAAGCTTGGGTATCCCATCATCTAAATAGATAATAATTAAAGTGAATAGTTGGGTCCCCATCACAAATCATTGCGAGACACCACTAGTCAAATCCTGACAATCAGAGTACCTGCCCATTATCCCCACTCTCTGTCTCCTGTCGCTCAGGCAATTTTCTAACCAGGTCAATAATTTGCCTTCACTTCCATGACCTTCAATTTTATGTAACAGTCTCTTATACGGGACTTTATCAAATTCCTTCTGGAATCCATATAAATAACATCCATAGACATCCCCCTGTCCACTACTTTAGTCACCTCTTCGAAAAATTCAATCAGGTTTGACAGACATGACCTACCTTTTATAAATCCATGCTGGCTGCCTCTGAGCAACTGAAAAATTTCAAGGTGTTCAGTCACCCTATCAATCTCTCACCTTTCTGAAATAGCAGAGTGACATGCGCAATTTTCCAAACTAACGAAACAGTTCCCGAATCGAGAGAACTTTGGAAGATTATAGTTAGGGCATCTGCAATGTTCTCACCTACATCCTTTAAAGCCCTGGCATGGAAACAATCTGGTCCTTGCGATTTGTCACCAGTTAGTGCGATTAATTTCTTCATTTTGTTATTTTGCTTGTGTTAATTTTGGTAAGCCACCGCCCATTATTCAATATTAGATTCATTGGGCTGTCTGGTATGCTATCCTCTTCCTCTACTGTAAATACTGATGACAAGTAATTATTCAACATGTCCGTCATTTCCTTATTTTCATTGACAATGTCACCGTTATCAGTTTTCAAGGGACCCACGTTGCTCCTAACCATCCCATTTCTCCTAATATAATTACAAAATAAATTGTGTTGATTTTGATATCCCTGGCAGGTTTAATTTCATACTCCCTTTTTGTAGCTCTTACTATCTGTTTCCTTACCTTTTTTTGTTCTTTGTATCTTTTCCAGTCTCTATGATTTGTGCTAGCTTTTGTGTATGCCTTTTCTTCTAGTTATATGTTGTCCCTTACCTCTTCAATCGTCCTTGGCTGTTCCTTTGGCAAATAGAGCTGTTGCTCATTAAGGGTATAATCTGGTATCACATTACCTTCTTTTTGGAACAACACCCACTGATCTTCTCTCGTTTTACCCATTAACAGATTTGCCTAGTTTACTGTGCACAATGTCTGTCTCATCCCATTGAAGTTGGCATTAGCTAAATGTACAATTTAGTAGCTGTTTTGCGTATCTCCCTTTGAAACACTGCGATTAGCTCGATCATATTATGATCGCTATTAGATAAATGTCCACACAACTTGAGGGTGTTAACTAAATCTGGCTCATTACTCAGTGCTGAATCTAATCTGGCTGCCCCCTTGTTAGTTCTAGGACATATTATTGCAAAAAGCTATCCTGAACAGACTTAATAAATTCACTACCTTTCTGTCATGAACTAATCTGCTTATCCCAATCAATGTGAAAGTTAAAATCCCCCAATATAACTACACTGCCTTTACTACATGCTTGTTTATTCTCTGCATTTATACAATCTACCAATTCACTAGGGGGCCTATACACAACACCCAGTACAGTCCTAATTCCTTCTCTATTTCTTCTCTCTTATAATATAAGTGATTTCATCCTTAATCACTAAGGCAACTCCTCCCCACTACCATTTCCCTAATCTGTGCCTTTACTCCTTCAATGTACTGAGTGACATTCTGCGTGATGCGGTCAGATGAAGTAGGGGGAAGTAGAGAATATGCATATGACGACCCATCACTCCTGTTAAAATGTTGTTACCCAATTAATGCGTTTAGTATTTTTACCAGAAACAGAATTGCACAAGTTACTTCCACACCTTCTGTTATACCTTCCTGTCGAACAGTTTCTCACTTTACTCCGTATAACAGTTTGCAACCGGAAGTAGAACTGCTCTTCCAACGGTTGTCACTTAACACATAACAGAGCCCATGTCGTACCGTCACCTCGTTATAATGTGGCTGGTGATCGGTAGGTATGGCCATGCCTTGCATCTGTTTACATAAATGCGATATTAATACATTTTCTATCTCAATATTATATTTAACCCTCAGTTAACTTTTATTTCAGGGGAGAGTCAGGCAGATTCGGTGTCACACCCTCATGTCACTGAAGGAGAGGTTGTGAAAATAAACTGTAACTGCACTACAAGTTACAGTGACTCCAATCTGTACTGGTACCAGCAGCACACGGATCAAGCTCCGTGATTTATTTTGTACCGGGATACAGCAGGAAAGCGGAGGCGGATTTTGCCAAGGGAAGATTAGAGGCCGGGAAGATTCGAGGCCGGTCAGACCAGCGCACAAAAGAAGTTTCCTTTAACGATCACTCGAGCTGAAATCCAGAAGTCCGCCGTGTATTTCTGCGGGTTGAGTATCACAGTGCTTTAAAACCTCAGTGAAATAAAACTGCTGCAGAAAGTGCCTCAATCTTCTGACTCAGAGGCGAGAGTGAGAGTGACTGCTGACACGTACGGACAGTTCAAGGGGACCCACCCTTGTCTGTAAGTGTCAACTGTGGCTCAGTCGCTCTCACTGTCGCCTTTGGTATCAGAAGCTTGTGGGTTCAAGACCCACTTCAGCGGCTCGAGTCCCATCACCCAGGGCCGACGCTCCCGATACCAGTACTGAGGGAGGTGCCGTCTTTCAGATAAGATGTTAAACCAAGGCCCGGTCCGCCATTTCAGGTGAATGTCAAAGATCCCAAGGCACTATTTCGAAAAAAGCAACGTAGTCGTGGGCCAATATTTTTCACAAAAACAGATCATCACATTGCGCAGTGTGGGATCTTGCTTTGCACATATTGGCTACCGAGTTTGCTACCTGACAACTGTGATTATATTTCAAAATTTCTTCGTTGACACTTTGAGATGTGTCGATCGGTCTGGATCGACCAGAGCGCCTTTTCGTATCAGTCATTGTTTGCTGTATATAGCATATATTAAATGTTGCAACTCCTGAGGTCTCAATTCCAGGCTGGCTAAAATGATATTAATTACTTGACTGGCCCTTGCGCCTGGCCAATGGGTCACTGCGTCTTTTAAGGGAGTGCATTGGAGGATCTTTTCACCAGCCCGCGAACAGTAATTGAGCCCAGATCCTTAAGGACTCTACCTCTGAGCGTGCAACATAGGCTGAACCCAGAGCTGCTCCGTTTAAGATTAGTAAGCTTCATTTAGCCGCTCAATCTCTCTGTTGCATCTTCTCATTACCACATCCTGCACAACAGGGCTTTTGATGACCTAGTTTTTTGGGGGCAAGAAAAACGAGAACCGCAGGATGTCAGTTGTATTGCTAAAAAAAAAATTCCATGATGAAATATCTTGCGGTTGGTAATCCTGAGCAACAGTTTCCATCTAGTGCTTATTAACGCAAGTGGAATTTGGCAGTATAATCTTCGATAGTATCAGTTATTTTAATGTTTCTGTAACCCTTTCGGTGTGAGTGAGAGTGGAAGAAGGGTTGTAGTAAAGTGATGATGACAGTAGAAAAAAACCAGAGAGGATAGCAATCCTGGAAATATTACATTCAACCAGAAAGCACGTGAAATGTTAGACAAGACAGTCAACGTCTGACAGTGAAGGAGACGTCAACGCTTCGCTGGGAGATCTCAGCGGGCTAGAGCTATATTAAGATTCGCTGATGGACCTGCTGCTGCTCTATTCAATAATTATCAATTTTTATACCATTAATGGACTCTGGACACTATCGCCAGGTTCAGTAGAAGGGAAACCTCTGATGTAAATAAAATAATATTAAACAATATTACATCAATTTTTGCCCTTCAACCTCAAATTTGATTTCTTTTTTCGGGATGTCTATTTTTCCAGTGTATTCACATATTTTCTGATGAATTTAGCGAGTTTGCTTTCACCTTAATGCAGTATATAGCAGCGGAGGGCCCTTAAATCAAACCTCGCTGACACTTTCAGTGAAGCATCGATAACTCCTATTCCGTCGTCCTGGTTCTAAAACTCTCCCAATTGTACCGGATGTTTAAACTAAACTGGTTGGTGCTGGTTGTGGTCATTTTCGCATCATGGACACAGCGAGATAATGTGAATTATTAGTAGTTACAGACACTGGGATAAGAGTTTAGTAATCTGCATGGGCATAACATGTGGGAATCGGAACGGAAAGAAGCTAGACAAAGAGGTAGACAAAATACTTTGATTGATAATTTCCATAAAATACATGTAAATTGAGAAATACTACTGATCAAAATAAGGATTCAAATCAGGGATCTAACGGAACGTAACAGAACAAAAGATCACCTTAATTTTAAAAGCTTTTATTAATTTGCAAACTATCTGATACCATGTTTTAACATCAATAAAATCTAAAGAATGTCATTATAAACGAAGAGAAGCAAAGCAACATTACAGTGACGCAGTCCGTGCACAAACACGAGCAGACATCTCTGCCTTTAAAGGCTAAACTCACAGTCGGTTCACAAATACTGTGGCGCGGGAAAGAATAAGGGCTTTCGACAGAAAGTGACTGAGGAAAACTCAAAACTGTTTGGCTGTAATTAAAACGATTAATTCTGGCAAAGTTTAAAACACAACGTGCTTTCTGCCGGTTGTACCACCCTGAGACTCCTGTTTCTGAAAGTCCGCCCATGCCATTCTGGAGAAGGATAAAAGGAAATCGGAGTAAGTGCAAAATCAAGATGTTTGGAGCGCAAATAACAATTTTTGGGTTATACGTGAATATTCAATTTTCCCATTCTCTCTTTCTCACTGTCGCTGTCGGTATCTCACTCTTTCTCTCCCTTTGTTTCTGTCTCTCCTCTCTCTGTGTGTCTGTCTCTCTGCGTGTGTCTGTGTCTCTTTATCTATCTCTCTCTCTTTCTCTGTCTCCAGCGATTGCACGTCAGTTACCATATGCTTTAAGTGAAGCGTAACGCGCCGTCGACACTCCCACAGCCACCTCACTTTCCAATACAACACCGCTCAGATGCAGGGTAAAGCTCCCACTACGCTGTCCCACCAAAATCACTGACGTCAGGTAGTGCGTGGGTTAAATGCAATGTAAATTTCAATTTACAGTGTGCCATTAGACACTCAAATATCGGGCTCAGTAAGTTTTGGAAGAGAAAAGTTCCCTCTACACTGTCGCAAAATGCACTAATTTGGGTATGTTGAGCAAGGGTTAGATACAGAGTAAAGCTCCCTCTACACTGTCCCATTAAACACTCCCAGGGCAGGGAAAGCACGTGTTAGATACAGAGTGAAGCTCCCTCTCCACTGTCCCATTAAACACTCCCAGGGCAGGGAAAGCACGGGTTAGATACAGAGTAAAGCTCCCGCTACACTGTCCCATCAAACACTCCCAGGGCAGGTACAGCACGGGTTAGATACAGAGTAATGCTCGCTCTACACTGTCCCATTAAACACTCCCAGGGCAGGTACAGCGCGGGTTAGAAACAGAGTAAAGCTCTCTCGACACTGTCCCATCAAACACTCCCATGGACGGTACTGCACGGTTTAGATAAGAATTGAATTAATTATATCAGATAACATTTGGATTGAAGACAGGGGGGGTTTTCCTTATACCTGTTAGATTGTTGCATAAGCCCAACTGGTTTACTTATGTCCTTCATTTATATCTGGGCTGCAGTTAGAAGAATCATTAGAGAAAAAAGAATTCAGAAGTGCTATAGATTTCCAATTCCCATAGTCTATTTCATTGAAGAATGTTGCAATTCAAAGTTTCAGATATCATGGTCAGTTTGCATCCGAGTGCTATGAGCGTGCAATCATTTAGAAGTGCCTCACTTAATCTCAGCTCTCCCACGACCTACTCATCTGTGCATTTCAAACAATTTTACCTTAAGTGCCACACACGTGCAGTCATGAGCACACTGATGACGAGTGTTTTGACCAAGAGCAGTCTGATGAAGAGCAGGGACAATCCCATTTCAGTCAACCCTACCTCGCGGGAGATAGAACAGTGAGAATAAAACAACTTCACCCAATATTGAATTGACAACGTATCAATCGAATGTTATTTTCAAAAAGATTCAGCACAATCGCATATATTTACACGTGTGTCTATCCGTTTGTGTATGTGTGTGTGTGTGTATTTGTATCCGTGACTGTGTGCGGTTATATATGTGTATGTTTGTGTCTGTGTGCATGTGTGTGTCTGTTTTCTATGTGTATGTATGTGTCGGTTATCTGTGTGTATGTGTCTTTCTGTGTGTGTGTGTGTCTATCTGTGTGTTTTGTGTCTGTGTGGGTATGTGTGTCAGTTATGTGTGCGTATTTGTGTCTGTACGTATGTCTGTGTGTTTGTCAGTGTGTGTTTCGTACCTACGTGCATGTTTTCCCCTCTATGTATAGAGATCCGTATATGCTGTTTGTGTTTCCAGAAAGATTATTTGCAAAGCACGTTCTATTAATTTCTTGACAATAAGTGGGGGCGGGGAGAAGGAACTGTGCATGTTTAAACTCCTCAACGCCTCGGATTGTTATATTGTGGGAAGACACAATAATTAAAAGCAGAATGCTGAAAGAAAGAGGTTTGAAGTGTAGTCACTGTTGTAATGTAGGGAAACGCACCAGCCAGATTGCGCACAGCAGGATCTCACACACAGTAATATGATGATGACCAGATATTCTACTTTTAGCTGGTGGTTCATGTCATAATATTGGCCCAGGGCACCGGGGAGCACACGTTTGCTCTTTTTCGAAATAGTGCCATGGAATATTTTACATCCGCCTGGGAGGGTAGACAAGGCCTCCATTTAACATCTCATCCGAAAGGTGGTGCAGCGACGGCGCAGCGCTCCCTCAGTGTACCTTATACTGAAATCCTTGGATTGGGACGTGATAACCAACTCATTCGATATAGTTAGCGATCCGCTATTACCCGAGGGACGAAATATTCAATCCGACAATTTATTCATTTTATAGTGAATAAAAACCTGAACGCACCCGTGGTCTGTCGCATCCTCTCGGTTCGCGAATTGATGGATTGATTCTGAGGGATCTTCTCTGAACAGTTCTGCACCTCCAGTCCTAAGCAGAAATGCATAGAATATCCATATGATTCACAACTCGTTGAGAAATCAAAGAAGAACATATCGACATTCACCAGAGATAGAAATACTCGCACTTTCAAGGCGCTGTATTCCGTCTCCTGGATAAACTTCAATGGTTTCCCCCAGTCCCGGGTGCCAGTATATAATCTAGGCTGACACTTCGGTACAGGACGGGGCCAAGCGCTGTGCCGCCTGTCGGAAAGGTTCAGCCGAGACCCTGACAACCTGTGCAGGTTGGGGTAAGAGGTATCTCGAGGTGTCGGTAGTTGTCCCGCATATCTGACCAACAGAAACCCCTCGCTCAGCGCACTGAAGGCAGTTTAACTGGTTGCTTAATGAACTCGCCCTTTGTGTGTCTCTGAAGTGTGAGACGCTGACTGCCGCAACTGCCAACAAAACAATGACTTCATTTAGAAAGTTAACGTGCCATATGAACCCTTCTTTCTTCCTCCCGGTGCCCTTTGGTTGTTAAAAAACAAATAATTCAATTTATAGCACCTTTCCGACGTAAGAGAGCGTTTCACAGACATTGAAGTACTTTTGAAATGTAGTCACTGTTGTAATGTAGGAAACGCGGGAGGCAGTTTGCACACAGCAAGCTCCCACAAACAGCAATAAGATAAATGACTCGATAATGTTTTTGTATGATAATGGCTGAGGGATAAATATTGCCCAGAACACCGGGGGAAACTGCCCAGGTTCTATTCGAAATGGTGGGCGTGGGATCTTTTATGTCCACCTGAGAGAACAGACGCGGCCTCGGTTTAATGTCTCACCCTCAGTACTACACCAGGAGTTTTAGTCTGGATTATGCGCTCAAGTCTCTGGAGTGGGCCTCGAAACCAACACCTTCAGACGGAGAGGCGAGAGCGCAATAACTGAGCCACGGCTGTTATCTGCTGTTTGTTATTAATAAACGCAAATAGATCTTGGGATAATAAAATATTGAAACGCACCTTTTCCATAATCTGTTTGCAGGGCGGTCCCGTCAGGCACGGTGACGTGTTTCACCTTGCAATCGATCACATCCCCGGGTCTCCATCTGTCTATCGGTAGAAAAACAGCCGCTGTGTATCTGCCGTCTCCCGTGTACAGAGGGGCTGATCCCAACCTCCTGACTGCGGTGGACGAAGACTTCATGGACACGGTCATTTCTTTCGGATAGAAATCCGTCACCAAGCAAACTGCGGCTGCGTCGCCGCCCTCGGTCAGAGTGCCGCTTGGAGGGAAGAAGAGGTGGGTTTTTGGCCTGGAATGTTTGATGAGCTCTGTAATTGGAATTTGATAACGTCACTGTCTGGAACACTATTAGCAAAGAAATAGAAGAATATATATTAACCTTCACTACCTTTCGAAAACGTACATCTGCACAGGACCCGCCAGACATAGCAACAGCAAAATAAATGTTCGTTTACCCATTGGATTAATATAATTTTCAATAGGACTGCTTTTGGTGGAATAAACAAGGCAGGTTAACGAGCAGCAGATTTTGAAAAATAACGGTGAAAGTCAGCGACCCCTGCAGGTTAAGACTCCCACAGCGTGCAGAAACTGAGAAAAACTTTTGTTCCGCATAGATGGTTATAGGAGTCCAGATACACGGATTATTAAATACCCAAGTACAGGTGCAAAGGACAACCGATAAAAGGGGAATGAGATTCTGGCTTAAATAGCTAAATTACGACTACAGGATTTCCTTGAGTTTAGAAGGTTGAGTGATGGTTTAATTGAGCTGTTTAAAATACTAAAGGGAATCCATAGGATAGATAGAGAGAAACTATTTCCTCTGGCTGGAGAATCCAGGACAAAGGGGCACAACCTTAATATTAAAGCTAAGCCGTTCGAGAGTGAAATCAGAAAGAGTTTTGCACACAAAGGTTAGTGGAAATCACAGAATCGTAGAAGATTGCAGCTCAGAAGGAGACCATTCTGCCAATCGTGCTTGTGCCAGCACTTTCACAGAGCAATTCAGTCAGTCCCACTCCTCTGCTCTTTCTCCATAACTCTATATTTTCCCTTCAACCATTTATTCAATTATCCTTTGAAATTTGTCATTGGATCAGTTTCCACCACGCTTTCAGGCAGTGCATTCAAGATCACAACCACTCGCTGCATACAAAAATCGACACGTTGCCTGTGGTTCATTTGCCAATCACCTTAAATCTGTGCCGTCTGGTTACCGACCCTTATGCCACTGGAAACTGTTTCTCCTTCTTTACTTTATCAAAACCGTTTATGATTTTGAACACCTATATTAAATCTCCCCTTAAGCTTCTCTGCTCTAAGGAGGACGACACCAGCTTCTCCAGTCTCTCCATATGACTGAATTCCCTCATCCCTCGTAACATTCTAGCGATTCTCCTCTGCGCCCTCTCTAAGTCCTTGACATCCGTCCTAAAGCTTTCTGCCCAGAAATGAATGCAATAATCCAGTGTTTATAAAGGATTAGCATAACTTCTTTGCTTTTGTACTCTATGCATCTATTAATAAACCTGAGGATCCCATATGCTAAGTTTTGTGCCCAGAAATGAATGCAATATCCCAGTGTTTATAAAGGATTAGCATAAGTGCCTTGCTTTTGTACCCTATGCATCTATTAATAAACCTGAGGATCCCATATGCTTTTTGAACAGCCTTCTCAACTTGTCCAACCAACTTCAACGGTCTCTCTGTTCCTGAACCTACTTTAAAAATGTATCATTTCGTTTATGTTATCTCTCCTCATTCTTCCTACCAAAATGTGTTACTTCACATTTCCCTGGAACTCTCTTCGTCAAAATGGCTGAGGATGCTCGGGGTCAATTGAAGCTGTCAATTGTTAGGGATAGGGTCCAATGGAGTTGAGGTGGACATCAGCAATGATTTGACGGAACAGGCCCGATGGGATGAACGGCCTTCTCCTGCTCCTGTGTTGCGGTGGTCATATGAAAGAGCGAGCAATCGCTGAAAGATCCAGGCAGGGGCCTATTGGCGCCTATGGCATCAGATCCCCAGGACATAGTTGATGTTTTGGTGCTGTGGGGCAGAGATACGGCAGGAAGTAAACACCGTTAGAAAGTATGAAGTAGAAAGCAAATGAAAAAGGAGAGTATTAGTATTGATCCTTACTTGGCTCCACAATGACCCTGACCCCGTCTCCAAACATGAGCGTGTCTGATGCCGGCTGCTGCCCTTGGGAGACGCAGTAATAAATCCCGCTGTCCTTAACCTCGGCTTTCTGGATTCTTAAGGAGGTTTTCTTCTTGTTGCGGATGAGGATCTCATACCTGCCCTTGGTGCGCTGTTTCCACTTGGTGCTCAGTATCAGCACCAGGGGGCCGCTCTCTATCTCCTCTTGTTTAAACCACAACAGCAACTCCTGCTCGGACAAAGCTGCGCCAGTCTCGCACTGCAGTTCCACCGGGTCCCCTTCGGCCGCCGAGATAATGCCCGGCGTTTGCCTCAATGCCGCGATCGAGTGCCCCTCTATTAAAACAGGATAATCAGAAGGTAATGATTTTTCATGGAAACTGAATAGGTGTCACACTTGGCTCAACGGTAGCACTCTCGCCTCTGGGTTCAAGTCCCACTCTGGAGTCTGGAGTCCATAATCTGGGCCGACACTCCCAGCGCCAGGACTAAGGGAGCGCTGCACGGTCGGAGGTCCCGTCTTTCAGATGAGACGTTAAACCGAGGCCCGGTCTGTCCTGTCAGGCGAACGTAAAATGTCCCACTGCTCGAGTTCTCACCAGTGTCACCGGCAATATTTATCCCTCAACCAACATCAACCTAGAGGTGACGGGTTTAAATGTCAGCAGAGCAGATTGTGAGGTTGAATTTAATAAATCCGGCAATTGCTGGACCATCGCCAGAAAACACTGTGAATACTGATGAATGTTTGTATAAACCCAACTGGCGCATCAAAGTAATTAATGGAAGGGAACCTGCCGTCCTACTCAGTCTACATGCGGCTCCTATCCCGCATCATGTGCTTGGCTCTTAAGACCCGCTGAAGTGGCCGAGCAAACAACTTCGTTGTGGAGCAGGTCAACTAACCACGGCCACTAATTATCTGCCCTGCCGGCGTTGCCACCTGCCTCCTGCCCTCCCACAAAACCGTGCAAATCGTTCCCTTTGAAGTGAACATTAAAGTCCATTTTGAAAGTTACTCTTGAACCTGCTCCCACCAGCCTTTCAGGCCGTGCATTCCAGATCACAGCAACTCGCTGCATCAAACACTCAGCTCCCCTCTGGTTGTTTTTCATCTCTCTGATTATTTTCAACTTGTGTAAATACATCTTTTTCTTAAAAAATCAATAAAAAGTAGCTTTTATTCCAAATCGTTTCAGTGGAAAAATTACCAAAAAGCCCTAAATCGCGATAGTCACATAACCGAGTGATTAATGCTGTGGTCTCCATAATTTTTGCAACACCTGCAAATCTTTTGTTTTAATCTGGAATTTTAATCCATCATTTTGTTACATACACACAGACTAACCTTAACAAAGCGGCAAGATACATACGTTGGAAATAAGCCCAGAGAGTCAGTGGCAATAACACGGTCTCCATTTCAACCGAGAATGCCCCGTGTGCTCCTTCACCGCCCGGGCAATGCAACTGATGTTGTCTGAAGCGAGCAAAGTGTCGCCTCTCCCGAGCATTGGAATCAGCGAGTGCATCTCGTCTCTACTTCCCCTACGTCAACAATAAAGATCTCACACCGTGTTCTGCGCTCTTTCCACATCCGGCTTGTTGTTGCAAGAATTAAAACCTAGGCCCGAATCTCAAGCAGGCCAGAAATGTGAAAGAAAATATAAAACGCCAAACCCTCAAAGTAAAATCCGTCTCGCTTTCACACGGCCGTTTTGTGCTAGCCTTATCTTAGAGGCATCACTCTCTCTTCTGAGTCATAAGGTTGCAGAGAACAAGCCGCACTCCAGAGACTTGAACACAATACATGAGCTGATAATTCACCCTCCTTAAACCAAGGCCCAGTCTTTCCTCTCAGGTGGATGTAAAAGAACCCGCAGAGCTATTCGAAGAAGAGTGGAGGGATTTCTACCCGTGTCATGGCAAATATTTATTCCTCAATCGACACTAACAAAAACAAACACTTATCTGGCCATCATCACATTTCTGTTTGTGGGATATTTCTGTGCCTTTCGGCACAACGTGTCTTACAGGAACATTGGAAGAGCAGTCGGCTATTCAGCCCCTCCAGCCTGCCCCACCATTCACTTAGATCATGGCGAATCCGTATCTTAACTCCAGCTACCCTCCTTGGTCCCGCAGCACTTAATAAACTTTCCAAACGGAAGTGTAACAATCAATCACTGCGAGCAACCAGAATTTAATACCACTGCTTGTTAAAGCTTTCTCTTCCTTATTAATTCTCGGGATGTGGGCATCGCTGGCATTTATTGCCCGTCGCCAAATTGCCTGTTGGTGGTGGGCCTTCTGCTTCAACCAGTGCAGTTCTACTTGCCTGAGCGATTTGTCAGGTCACTTCAAAGGAGAGTTAAGAGTAAACTATATTGGTGTGGGTACTGGCGTCACATATAGACACAGACCGGGTAAGGATGTCAGGTTTCCTTTCCTAAAGGACATTGGTGAACCAACTGGGTTTTTACAAGAATCCAACAATTTCACGATCACTTTTACTGATACCAGATTGTTTATAGATACAAAGGTGAGGCTGTGTACAATGAATGATACAGAGAGAAATCAATAGATGGAGGTAGATAAAGGTGAGACTGAGCACAGTGATACCGAAAGAATCCAACAGGTGGAGCTAAGTAAAGGTGAGACTGAGTACAGTGAAACAGAGAGACACCAACATAGGGCGATAGATTAAGGTGAGACTGAGCACAGTGATACCGAGAGAATCCAACAGATTGAGCTAAGTAAAGGTGACACTGAGTACAGTGAAAGAGAGAGGCAAAAATAGAGCGTGATAGAAAAAGATGTGACTGAGCACAGTGAAACAGAGAGAAACCAACATATGGGGATAAATAAAGGTCAGACTGGACACACAGACTTCAAGCTACACAGCCCCACAAGTTAGCATGAGAATGTTTGTGAATTTTACAGGGAATGGGGCGATGGGAAGACAAGAGCAGAGGGAAAAGCTCTACAGATGGGGAAAAATCATTGGAAAGAGAGGTAATGAAACAGACAGATAACAGAAAAATGCAAAAACAACTTGTGAAATAGTGCAATGATTTCATGAAAGGAAGATCTGAACAATGTACCTATGCAGTTGAGTGAGGTCCCGCTCGGCGGACCAGCCCAGGCCATTTCTGAGTCCAGTGGTGAAATGGTTATCTCCAGGCAGCAGCCGTGAGACCTGTTTTCCATGAATTTATAAAAAAATTCACACTGAACCTAAACAATTCACACAAAAGACAACCTTCTGAGAAATAGGGCCTCGCATTAACCGTATTCCATAGAGCACTGACCGTATAATATGATCAAAACTGTGATCCAGTAAACATATGGGGCACCTTCACCGAATCAGTGCTGCTTGGATCATGTACCATGTCCACTCTAACCATATGTCTCCATCACGGTGACCGTATTGCAGCAGATTGAGCAAACTTCAGTAAAGTAAAGACATTACTCGCCCAACTGGTGAACAATTCATTCAGTATATGAATGGGCTGAATGGAAAGACTCCGGGAATGTGGCTTTTCAATTTCCGACCACATTGAGCAAAACCCTCAGGACATATTTCACGGTGGCAATGACTTACAATGAACATATGGTGGTAAACAAATTCACTCCTTTTATCCGCGTGTTCAGAATGGTGTGCCTGCACCAGTCTCACAGAGTAACAAGGATTTAGGTAGGGAAGGGGAAAATATGCATCCAATGATCTGCAGTGTTTGCAAAGTGATTTAAGTAATTCGGGTGAGGGTATGTTAAGTTCTTTGTTGTATATGAAACGACCACATGTTCCAAATATTACACTTGTCTCTTCTCAATCTAGTCATGTGCTCGCTTTATATCTTGGAGAGGAATTATTCCCAGCGCCAAAGAGGGACCATCAGGCTTTACCTTCAGGCGTTTCTTGGTGAAGTTCAGCTCCTTGGCTATGGATACCATAGGGGTTGAGATGACCCAGAGAATCAGGAGGCGCCATACTGATAACAATGTAGTAAAGGGGCTGCATCATGTTAGGAGGTAGACCATCACAAAGATGAGAATGTCGTACAGCATCTTTCAGCTCCATCCATCCATCCATCCATCCATCCATCCATCCAATCATCCATCGATCGATCCATGCATCCGTTCATCGGTCTATTAATCAAAACATTCAGACATCCAACTATCCATACATTCCTACATACGGTCCTTCAGCGAAGGCAATCTGCTGTCTATATGTGACTCCAGACCCACAACAATGTGGTTGACCCTTAACTGCCCTTTGAAATGCCCTGGCAAATCACTCAGTTGTAAATAGCTGCTACGAAACATAATAAGAATGAAACTAGACGATCGAACTCGGCACCACTTACAGACATGGCAACGGCACACCCAGCCCAATCATTCCTGCAAAGATCTCCTCTCCAACATCGGGTGACTTGTGCCAAAATTCGGAGAGCTGTCCCACAGACTAGTCAAGCAACAGCCTGACATGGTCATGCTCACAGAATCATACATTTTAGCCAATGTCCCAAAATCCTCCGTCACACCGGCAGGACAGATCCACCAGGGGTGGTGGCACGGTGGTATACAGCCGGGAAGGAGTGGCCCTGGGAGTCCTCAACATTTACTCTGGACCCCATGAAGTCTCATGGTTTCTGGCCAAGCGTGGGCAAGGAAATCTCCTGCTGATTACCACCTACCACCCTCGCTCAGCTGATGAATCAGTACCCCTCCATGTTCAACACCACTTGGAAAAAGCACTGAGAGTAGCAAGGGCACAAAATGTACTCCGGATGGGGGACTTCAACGTACATCACCAAGAGTGGCTCGGCAGCAACACAACTGGCCGAGTCCTGAAGGACATAACTGCCAGTCTGGACCTGCGACAGGTGGTCAGAGAGCCAACACGAGGGAATTATCTTCTTGACCGCGTCCTCATCAAACTACCTGTCGCAGATGTCTCTGTCCATGTCATTGTGGAGATGAAGTCCCGTCTTCACACTGAGGACGCCCTCCATCGTGTTGTGTGGCACTAACACCATGCTAAATGGGACAGATTCAGAGCAGATCTAGCAGCTCAAAACTGGGCATCCATGAGGCGCTGTGGCATCTGCAGCAGCAGAATTGTCTTCCTCCACAATCTGTAACCTCATGGCCAGGCATATCCCTCATTCTACCATTACCACCAAGCAAGGGGACCAACCCTGGTTCAAAGAAGAGTGTAGAAGAGCATGCCAGGAGCAGCACCAGGCGTACCTAAAAATGAGTAGCCAACCTGGGGAAGCTGCAACACAGGACTACGTGCATGCTAAACAGCGGGAGCAGCATGCTACAGACAGGGCTAAGCGATCCTATAATCAACCGATCAGATCAAAGCTCTGCAGTCCTGCCACATCCAGTCATGAATGGTGGTGGACCATCAAACAACTAACAGGAGGGGGAGGCCGCATGAATATTCCCATCCTCAATGATGGTGGAGCCGAACACGTAAATGCAAAAGTCAAGGCTAAAGCGTTTGCAACCATCTTCAGACAGAAGTGCCAAGTGGATGATCCATATCGGCCTCCTCCTGAGGTCCCCACAATCACAGAAGCCAGTCTTCAGCCAATTCGATTCACTCCACGTGCTATCTACAAACGGCTGAGCGCAATGGATACAGCAAAGGCTATGGGCCCCGACAATATCCCAGCTATCGTGCTGAAGTCTTGTGCTCCAGAACTAGCTGTGCCTCTAAGCAAGCTGTTCCAGTGCAGCTACAACACTGACATCTATCCGACAATGTGGAAATCTGCCCAGGTATATCCTGTCCACAAAAAGCAGGACAAATCCAACCCGGCCAATTAGTCTACTCTCAATCATCAGCAAAGTGATGGAAGGTGTCATTGACAGTGCTTTCAAGTGCCACTTACTCACCAATAACCTGCTCACTGCTGCCCAGTTTGGGTTCCGCCAAGACCACTCGGCTCATTACTGCCTTGGTCCAAACTGGACAAAGGAGCTGAATTCCAGAGGTGGGGTGAGAGTGACTGCCCTTGACATGAAGGCAGCATTTGACCGAGTGTGGCATCAAGGAGCCCTAGTAAAACTGAAGTGAATGGGTATCAGGGGGAAAATGCTCCACTGGCTGGAGTGACACTTAGCATAAATGAAGATGGTTGTGGTGGTTGAAGGTCAATGATCACCGCCACAGGACATCGCTGCAGGTGTTCATCAGGGCAGTGTCCTAGACCCAATCATCTTCAGCTGCTTCATCAATGACCTTCTCTGTAACATAAGGTCAGAAATGGGTATGTTCGCTGATGACTGCACAGTGTTCAGTGCCATTCAGAACTCCTCAGATAATGAAGCAGTCCATACCCGCATGCAAAACGTCCTGGACGACATTCAGGCTTGGGCTTATAAGTGGAAGGTAACATTCGCGCCACAGAACTGCTAGGCAATGAGTATCTCCAACAAGCGAGATCCTAACCACCTCCCCTTGACATTCAGCGGTCCCCTTGACATGCAGCAGCATTACCATCACTGAATCCCCCACCGTCACCATCCTGGGGGTCACCATTAACCAGAAACTTAACTGGACCAGCCACATAAATACTATGGCAACAAGAGCAGGTCAGAGACTAGGTATTCTGCGGTGAGTGTCTCACCTCCTGACTCCCGAAACCCTTTCTACCATCTACAAGGCACAAGTAAGGAGTGTGAAGGAATACTCACCACTTGCCTGGATGAGTGCAGCTGCAACAACACTGCGACAACGGATGAACGGACACCGTGCAACAATCACCAGGCAGGAGTGTTCCCTCCCAGTCGGGGAACACTTCAGCAGTCAAGGACATTTAACCTCCGATCTTCGGGTAAGCATTCTCCAAGGCAGCCTTCGAGACACACGACAACGCAAAATCGTTGAGCAGAATCTGATAGCCAAGTTCCGCACCCATGAGGACGGCCTCAACCGAGATCTTGGGTTCATGTCACGCTACATGTAACCCCACCTGACGTAGGGTCATCCAGACTCGAGTCGTCATTGGCTTGTTCTCTCCACATAGATGCGGCCGGACCTGCTGTGATTTCCAGCAAAAAAAATGTTTTTTGTCTGTTTTTTTGTTTTTCACACAGACCCCAGCATCTGCAACATTTAACCCCTTGTGACCCCACCTCATTGTTCTTTGATGTAATGTTTTCCTGACTGACCTGTTTGGACACCATTTACACCTTTGATTGCTGTGATTATCTCTCTGCCGAGGTGTGATAAATGGCAGTTGGCAAGATTACCTGTAAACATCTGACATTATTCTCTGACTATATAAGCTGTGTTTTTATGCATCTCACTACTTCACCTGACGAAGGAGCAGCGCTCCGAAAGCTTGTGATTTCAAATAAAGCTGTTGGACTATAACCTGGTGTTGTGTGATTTCTTACATTTGAACACTCAATAAGCTCGACACCATCCAGGACAAAGCAGCCCGCTTAATTGGCACCCCATCCACCACTTTAAATAATCACTCCCTCCACCACTGACGTACCGTGGCTGCAGTGTGTACTATCTACAAGATGCACTGCAGCAGCTCGCCAAGGCTTCTTGGGCAGCACTTCCCAAACCCGCGAACTGTATCACCTAGAAGGACAAGGGCGGCAGGCGCAGGGGAACACCACCACCTCCAAGTTCTCCTCCAAGTCACACACCATCCTGACTTAGAAGAATATCGAAGACCCTTCATGTCGCTGGGTCAAAATCCTGGAACTCCCTCCCTAACAGCTCTGTGGGAGTACCTTCACCACACGCACTGTAGCGGTTGAAGAAGGCGGCTCACCACCACCTTCTCAAGGGCCATGAGGGATGGGTAATAAATGCTGGCCTTGCCAGCGACGCCCAGATCCCATAAGCGAAAAAAAAAATCCATCCATCCACGGCAACGTGCAAGTTTATCCCTTTCAGGTGTGTACACTCGGAGGTGGTCTGTCTGTTTGCCTGTGTGTCTAATGACTGTGATGTGCTGGACAGACCCTCCAGCTGACTGCTGCTACTGACAGGATGTTTGAGACACTGGATATATTTTCTATCATGAGAGATGGGAACAGTTACACACAGTTACACAGCTAATTAATTAATATTGACACCGGTACTGTTGCTGGGTAGAAATGTATATAAATAGGTCTCTTTGACTATGTTCAGGGTTTGAAGTTGGCTTTCAGCCAAGCGGTCAGTAGTGAGGAAACAGATCTTTGATTCACTGCACAGAACCCCCAGATGCTTCCTGTAAATGACATTGGGTGTTCGAGCCTCCCTGACGGCAGTCGGCTGGGCTGATGCCAAATACTGCGTGGGGCAGATTGTCGTGAATATGAATTGGGAAACAAGATGGGATTTAACTGTTTGAACATTAAATTATTCAACACCGCTGTTACAAGAAAGAAACATTTTACATGGTATAACATCTAATAATGATTTTCGGTAAATTCCTTCCTCACAATATTATAAAATATGATCAGAAAAAAGGAAATTGTTCGGCATGCTAATTATTATTTTTATAATTCTTAATAAAGATAATTCCAGATAATTCAGTCGGTTTATTCAGCACTGCATGAAGTGTTGGAGACAGATTTTAATGACTCCACACCCACACTGTAATGTGATCAGTGGGAATCGCAAAGTAAATAAAACAATGGGTGGAATTGCCTCGAATCCGCTGCACTTCATTGAATATTCTCAGAGTTGTGAGCCTGCTTGAAACTAAGGGCTCCCTTATTACCGATTAGCAGCCGCGCACGGTGCAGTTTAATTTGAGCTGATTTGAATTCCTTATCAACTCCCCTCATAGCCCGGTTACCAATGGGCAGAGAAATGCTCAGTTTGCGATCTGTTTCAGCGGGAGATGAAGGCCTAGAAATTCAGCTGTTTGCGCCAGCCGTTAGCGCCAGATTTCCAGCGCTATCCACTTAGCGCCCGGGCACCGCCGGATCTGCGCCTACGCCAAAATTCAGCTGGGCTTTAGCGCCGGCGCAAAGTGTTAGTGCCCGCTCAGCTGCGCGCGCATCTTATGACGTCATTCCGTCGTGCAACGCCGTTTGTGCGCCCCAAACCGGAAATTCAGTGGCGCCCGGCCGATGTGGCCGTGGCGCTGCTAAGAACTGTGAAATGGAACTCAACAGAGGCCCTGTGGGATTCGGGGAGCGCTAATTAAAGGGCACATCCACTCACCCATAAAAGCCAGCCATTTCGCTGCAATGACTTGACTGGTTTGGATTTCTGCACAGAGAGCAAGGCACAGAGATTACTGATTTCGGACACCATAGGAGAGGTATTTTTGGCTTCTAGCCAGTGCTTTGACATTTGCATCCTTGTGATTTTGCTGTTTGGAACTTTGTAATGGGGGCTGCATGGGGGGCCAACCCTCAGTTCCTACATTTTGTGCGAAGGGCTCGCAGACGCTTTGAGAGAGGGCCAGGCATGCCTAGATGCAGAGGGGCCATTAGGCGTTGCCAACGTAGGCCTTACCCAGTCAGGCAATACCGGGAGCAGGTCTCATATCTCACCATGACTGCGGCGCATTGTGTTAAGAGGCTGCGCTTCAGAAGGGAGGTGGTTGAAGAGATCTGCCAGCTGCTTCATGCAGATTTGCAGCCACAGCTCATGTCCAGGGCGTCTCTCTCGGTGGAAGTGAAGGTCACGGTGGCTCTCAGCTTTTATGCAAGCGGCTCCTTCCAAGCCGCTGCTGGGGACATCGTGAACATCTCCCAGTTCGCCGCGCATCGCTGCATCCGACAGGTCACCGAAGCACTTTTCGCGAGGAGGCACCAATTCATCTCCTTCCCCATGACCCAACACAAGCAGGAGCAGCGTGCATTCGGATTTGCCAGGATCGCGGCCTTCCCCATGGTGCAGGGCGCCATTGACTGCACGCATGTGGCTATGCGGGCACCTATCCACAATGCCGAGCAATACCGCAACCGGAAGGGCTACCATTCTCTAAATGTGCAGCTGGTGTGTGACCACAGGCAGCGCATCCTAGCTGTCAATGCCCACTTCCCAGGAAGCAGCCACGATGCCTTTATCCTGCGCCAGACTACTGTGGCTGACATGTTCCAGGCACAGCCTCCACCAAGGGGATGGCTTATCGGGGACAAGGGCTACCCTTTGTGCAGATGGCTCATGACCCCGCTCCGTGCGCCCAGGACCCCAGCGGAGCTGGCATACAACGAAAGCCATCAAGCCACAAGGAACCTAATAGAGCAAACGATAGGTGTCCTCAAGCAACGGTTCCGTTGCCTGGATCGTTCGGGCGGGTCTCTTCAGTATTCGCCGGATAGAGTCTCCCAGTTCGTCGTGGTGTGCTGCATGCTCCACAACCTGGCTATCCGCAGGACTCAGGCACTGCCACCTGACATTGCCCCACCACCTCAGGAGGACGAGCAGGAGGACCCTGAGGAGGAGGAGCACCAGGCCAGGAGGGAGCGACAAGGTCCAAGGGCCGTCCGCCGGGGGCTTATTGCTCGACACTTCTAGGCCCCCTGTCAGGGAATGGCCTGGCCCACTGAACGCAGCCGCTTCGCAAGCCCTCAGCCGGTTAACCCAACAACCACTTGAAACATGACACCTGCACATGGTGAATAAATAAACATCTTTATTTCAAAAACTCAGGGCCCTTCCCACATGGAAGAGCAAAACAGAGAAGACCCCCAAAAAACAGTAACAAACTTCTGTCACTCCCAAAACCTGGGAAGGACTAACATAACATCACCATCCAAATGGCCTTCGTCACTGGCCTAACAAAAACAAGCCCCCCCCACAACACAAAGACCCCCATAAAACCAAACCACATAATGCCCCCCAGAACAGAAGCCCCCGCATCACCCAAACCCTCGCTCAACACACTCTATTCGGTGTGGCAAGAGGGCGAGTCTGTCGACAGCCGTCTTTTGCCCCGGCCCGTCCTGCTGCTGCGCCTCAAGCTGGGCCGTGAGGCTGTGGCGAGGCTGGGGGAAGGATCCTCAGGGCGACAAGGCATCTCGCCAGATGCCCTTGGGGGTCGGCCTACACGAGGGCGGGCCCGGGAGGGGCCGGCTGGTGGCTGCTGCAGCTGTGGGTGGCCCTCTTCACTGGCTGCAGTAGCTCCTTGCACCCTGGCTGGGGAAGTCGCAGGCTCGCCTGCACCAATGGGGACAAGGTGGGTGATGCCAGGCGCGCGCTGGGCGCCAGACACACATGCACTCGGCCGGCCTGGCCGGGGAGCAAGCGCGCTAAACTGTTGGTCGCCAGACCGGTGTGCGGCAGCAGGGCGGCGGCTGGCCTGGTGACGCCTCCGCGCCAGTGTGAGGGTGGCAGAAGTCAGTGCCCCAACTGCGCCGGCATGTCCCCGCATCTGCAGTGCCATTGTCTGCACAGCACCTCTCAGCTGGCGACTGGCGTGCTGCGCTGCCTCGAGTTGTTCGACCCCCCTCTCATGCACTGCCACAAGGAGCTCCACCCCCCTGGCGTGCGCTGCTGCGAATAGCTCTAGGCCCCTGGCCTGGGATTGGCCGAAAGCCACCACACTTTGAGCGAGGCTTTCGATGGCGTGAGGCATCTGTGCCACCACCTTCATGATTTCGACGTGCCGGCGCTCCGACGCCGCTGACATCTCGTCCAGGAGGCGCACCTCCTGGGCGACGCCCGAGTCCGGACTGGAGGGCGCCTCCACCCTCTGGCCAGAAGGCTGGCGTGCCGCCGGAGCGTTGCCGTGTGCGGCCACGCCACTGGGACCAGGTTCTGCCCTCCTCTCCACCGCCTCCCCCCTCTGGGCAGAAGGCTGGTGTGCCGCCGGAGCCTTGCCGCGTGCGTCCATGCCACTGGGACCAGGTTCGGGGCTCCCCTCCCCCGCCTCCCCCTGGCTCTCCGGCACACCAGACGTCTCCCCTTCATTGCCATCTCCTGGAGCGGAGGAGGGTTCCCCCGAGGTGGCGCCTTCCTGCTGCTCCTCGACGTCCTCCTCCTCCGAGGGCCTGGCTGTGTGGGCTTCAGGGAGCACCTCCTCCTCACCAGCTGAAAGCAGGAAGGCACAAGTGTAGCTTTAGAGTTAGGACAGGCCGACAGCGAGGGAGGCCGCACTGGTGCATTATGCGCATTTTTCGGCCAGTGGGGAAGGATGTAGATCTGATGCGCGAGGGCAGGGGGAGAGGTGCACCCGGTCCTGTCCTTACCAGTGGGTTCCAGTATAGGGTCGGCGTCGCCGAGCGCCCCAGGCCCAATCACCGGGTGACGCAGCAGTCGGGCCACCCTCTCTTCCAGAGCCGTTAGCTCCTGGTAATCGTGAGGGCCTCCACCAGTGACACGCAGGCTCCTGGCGTTCCTCGCCAGCTTGGCCTGCAAGAGAAAGGAGGGCGTCTAAGTACAGTGTGGTGCCCCGTTGCTGTGTGTGAGGCCTCCCATGGTGGAATAGCTTGCACAGTGTGGTGCCCTGTAGCTGTGTGTGAGGCCTCCCATGGTGGAATAGCTTGCACAGTGTGGTGCCCTGTTGCTGTGTGTGAGGCCTCCCATGGTGGAATAGCTTGCACAGTGTGGTGCCCCGTTGCTGTGTGTGAGGCCTCCCATGGTGGAATAGCTTGCACAGTGTGGTGCCCTGTTGCTGTGTGTGAGGCCTCCCATGGTGGAATAGCTTGCACAGTGTGGTGCCCTGTTGCTGTGTGTGAGGCCTCCCATGGTGGAATAGCTTGCACAGTGTGGTGCCCTGTAGCTGTGTGTGAGGCCTCCCATGGTGGAATAGCTTGCACAGTGTGGTAAGTGCAGAAAGAGCTATTGATTAACATGCAAGTGCCATTGCAGCGGCAGCAGGGCTGGGCATTGGACCTTGGATGTCCCTTTGGCCCTAATGGGAGGTGCACATGCAAGGATGAGGGGGACATTGGAAAGGGTACTCACCTTGACCAGCCGACATAGGTCATTGTATTTCTTGCGGCACTGGTCCGCACTCCTGGGAACATCGGAGTTGGAGGAGACCCTCCGGGCAATTTTGGTCCACGCCTCCCTGAACTGGCTCCTGGGAGCCTTCCTGCCACTAGCCGGGCACACGACCCGTCTTCTTTTGCGCACCCCATGAAGGAGCACACCCAGCGCATGCTCAGAGAACCGCTGGGCTCTTTCACGGGCCCTCTCCATGACCTCGAGGCGTTGATATGGCACACAACCAGTCCTGAGGCCTAGTTGCAGGGCTACAGCATGCAGGGCGTGGCTGCAGTCAAAGTTGACCCTTCCCCCTTTAAGAGCTGGCCGGCGTCAGGGTGTCTGCTGACACTCACCACATGATCGCACCTGCGCTGCGCCCGGAATCGGCGTTATCAGGCTGCATCGCCGGATTAGCGCCTGAACACAGGGTTCCAACGCCTTTTGCAGCGCTCGGCCAAAAAGTTGGCCAAATCTACTGAATTTCGGCGAGCTCGCCTGCACTTTCCGGCGGCTGCTAAATTTGACGAGCGCCCGACTTTAGCGCCGCAATCGCGTCCGAACTGAATTTCTAGGCCGAAGTATTTATTTTTGTGATATTCACTAACGTACCGCTGTGACCTGATATACTGGCCTAGAAATTCAGTTGCGTTTGCGCCCACTTATTGGCTATAAAGTGGTTTGCGCCTGAAGTATTTTATCGCCCAAAATTCAGGTGGACCCTAACATCGGCGTTAGCCGGTAGTGCCGCGCCGGCACCGATGACATCATCGGTGTGCGCAGCGCCCCGGTTGCAATGCTATTCCGGCCCGATGGTCAAATTCAGTTGCGGCCGCCTCGCCCGTGGCAGCCGCAAACAGCGTTTGTGAAACGGGGTCTTGCAGCTCCGAAAGGCCGGCGCATAAAGGTGGAGCGGCGGCCGGCCGCTTTCCCGGCGGCCGCCTGCCCGCACCTCCCTCCCCGGACTCCTGCACCACCCCCCCGCGGCATTGATGTCTGAGTCCCGCGAGCCCGGCACTTCTCCCTGGTGCCGGGCTCATTTGCCGGGGGAATCCACCGGCGACCTGACGGCTGCAGGCAGCTCCTCCTTAAGAGAAGGAGGAGGCCTGCAGTACCCCAGCCTGCTGCACCGCATCGGGTGCCGCAGCGGCAGCTGGACGCCTGAAAGTGACATTCATCGCCCCTAGCGAGGCGGCCAAACCCTGCAATAGCGCCCGCCGCCGTCTTGGCCCGCCGCAACTGAATTTTAGGCGGGCGCTACGGGAATCCTGGCGCGTGCAAAATTTCGGGCGCAAAAGACCTGGCGGGGCCATACCGAATTTCTAGGCCACTGTGCTCCTGATACCAGTGTATGTTACACAGTCGGTCCCTATTATAGTTAGCTGCAAGGATTTGGATGCCTTTGTTTGCTGATTGCATTATCAGTTCTGATTCACCAGCTTCTCCTTACCAAAAGCTGATTTGAAGCGAGCGGGCCCCACATTCTTATGTTTCTTTCAAATCACTCCTTAATTATCAGGCAGCAGGAATTTTTATTCAGCTAATTTTATAAATGACTGCCTGAGTGTCATTGACTCAGGGGCAGTTAGAGAAATACAATGAGAGACATTTGTATAATGTAAGGGTTTTCTAGTCATCTCTGGACCCAAATAGTGTAGCTATAGCCAGCCATATTGTAAATAGAATCATATTACTCATCTCCCGCATTCAGATACATAGACCTAAAGCAATTCATAATATAGGGGATACTTTATTGGTACAGAGTGAAGGAATAGATAGCGGGGGAAGGAGTAACATGTGCTGGCAGTCTCCTTAGACCCTGATAATGTAAATTAATCTCAGAGATTCACATCCGCTATGAAGGAGTGAGGAAATAAAGGGATTTCATTGACATTCCAGATGTGAGTCCATTCTGTTGGTGATGTGGAAGATGTGACGTGGTTCCAGTAGCCGCCTCTATCAGGGGGTAAATAGGCTTGTAATCTCGCCCCCTTCTACCAGGTATTTAACTGCCGGTCACTGGGACCGCAATACAACAGTCCGGGAGCGGGTTTGCTCAGTGAGTTCTTGCCAGGACCATTTCCCACACATTGCCAGGAGGATGAGGTCGGCGATTTCTCTCAGTCTGTTGCTGGCTTTCTTATCCGGTGAGTAGTTTTTATTGTCCAAGTTTCTCACTGTTATTGTCTCAGTGTCAGTCTCTCTCTGGAATGTTACAGCGTCAGGAATCATTTCTCCAGGATTAATCCTCGGAGTTTTTGATTGTTTTTACAGGTGTCCAGTCGGATGTCGTGTTGACTCAGCCAGAGGCAGAGACCAGGAGTCCCGGAGGCTCCCTGAGACTGACCTGTAAAACCAGCGAGTTCGATCTTGGCAGCTACGCCATGCACTGGGTCCGACAGGTTCCCGGACAGGGGCTGGAGTGGCTGGCTAGATATTATAGTTCATCAAACAATAACAACGCCCCAGGGATTCAGAGCCGATTTACTGCGTCCAAAGACACTTCAAACAGCATCTTCGCTTTGGACACGAAGAACCTGAGGATCGAAGACACCGCCATCTATAACTGTGCAAGAGAGTACTACTACAGGGGGTACAGGGTGGCACAGCAGTTACTGTCAATACAAAAACCCTCAGCGTTAATTGAGTGAGCCTGGATCGGTGCTCGCTTTCACAATCCAACTGTAGATGCAGTGAAGTCCTACTTGTGTCCAGCACTGTCCACTAGCACAGTTTAACTTGGTTAAATTGTGATAATTAATCATTGATCAGTTGGTGATTTCAATAACTGTTCATGGGTTACTCTGTGAAATATAAAACATCAGGGAATTTATAAAGAGTGAAAAGTATCCATTGACACATTTATCATTTTACGAAGATCCATTTTGACTTTGCTTTTCCTCTGGGATGTGAATATTTAAACTAATGTTGGATTTCTGCTGTTTTACGCAGAGCTGGTTATTGTGTGACCCAGCCCAGGGAATGTAACACTGTGACGCCATGGACTACTGGGGACAAGGCACATGGTGACTGCAGGTAAGAAACATTCACTCTTTCAGTAATTGTTTTATTTGTTTCTTTATTTTATATTTCTGTTTATTTCAGTAATTCATTCATTCACTGAATCTTGGGTTTGGTGGATGCTGTATTGAGATTTTTTGCAATGTTCCATTTGATTCTGCTGCAAAGGGTTCATAGAATTAAACAATTTCTTTAGAAAACGTTGTTGAGAGATTGAGCCCCTGATTGATGTGATTTGGTGTTTATCTGCTGATGAGACTTTGCCCCTCGTTTGCTTTAAATACCTAACAGCTGTTGAACTGTTTGGCATTTCTGCAATGTTTAATCTTGATGACACCTCGTGGTTGCAGGTTTTCTGATCAAGTGTAAACATTATGTGACTAAAATGTTTGAAGTAAGATTGTAGGTAGAAAACAGAAAGCATTAGCGGTCAAAAATAATCTTAAGATATTTTAATGTATTTTTATTT